>NC_092087.1:41717388-41982388 GCF_045679555.1 Salvelinus alpinus
CCTAATATGTTCATTCTTAACCCATCATTTTATACAGTTCATTCAAAAGGGTGGTTCCGTCAGGCTGACACTGTCACATGGAATGACGCTGGAAAGACGAAGCAGCTACAGGGAGTCAAACATTTAATAAGGAACGGACATGGAGCGAGAAAGGAACAGAGTCAGCAAACGAGTAACACAAACAAAAAACAATTAATGCAGAAGCAGGGAACAGAGCAAGGGAACTGACAAATATAGGGGTGGAAATAAACAGGTGATGACTGAGTCCAGGTGAGTCCAATATCGCTGATGCGTGTGATGAGGGAAGGCAGGTGTGCGTAATAGATGGCAGGAGTGCGTGATGCAGGGCAGCCTGGCACCCTCAAGTGCCGGGGGGGGGGGGGGGGGGGTGAGGAGGGAGCAGACGTGACAGAAACGCTCTCTGATCTCACTTAAGAGGGTGGTGACTACTTACCACTCTGATCCCTCTCTTAACAAAAACACTTTCATCATTGTTCATATAGCATGCACAACGTAGAGGATGGACATTTTGTAAATGTAGTGTGTTACAGTATTTCCTTTATAACAATTTTAATGACATTACAAAATAACAACCAAACCGACATCAGTGTTCTTTTAGGTCGCCTCTGACCATTCCCCACGTTCTCTGTTAGAAAGATTGTTCCATTATTCGCTTTAGAATGTGTTCGAGTTTCGGCAGGAAAATCTGTGAAACAAAGGCACATTCCTCAGGTGAATTTGGAGAGGAAGAGACCTGAATGTTCTTTCCTTGATTTACAACAGGGCGTGAGCTGTCAACCCCCACCAGTTCCCTTCTCCCCACCTCTGCGGGTGAGAGGGGGTCTGGTTGAAGTTATTTATTTCAAAGCTTATCTGACCTATTTGGATCCTCACAGGACAGTCATGACACATGCATCAACCAATGGTTGCATGCCATGTCATCGACTGTGTCATCGATTGATATATTGCAGTTATTCCGCGTTCAAAACAACTGGGATCTCGGAATCTCAGGCTTCCAACTTCAGTGCGTTCAAAACAACTGGGAACTCTGAAAAAAACTAGCTCAGACTGGGAAAAATTGATTTGAGCGGTCATCTAACTCGGGAACTCGGGCCTCTTTCTAGAGCTCCGACTTTCTGACCTGAAGATCACTGACGTCATGAACCAAACCGACATCAGTGTTCTTTTAGGTCGCCTCTGACCATTCCCCACGTTCTCTGTTAGAAAGATTGTTCCATTATTCGCTTTAGAATGTGTTCGAGTTTCGGCAGGAAAATCTGTGAAACAAAAGCACATTCCTCAGGTGAATTTGGAGAGGAAGAGACCTGAATGTTCTTTCCTTGATTTACAACAGGGCGTGAGCTGTCAACCCCCACCAGTTCCCTTCTCCCCACCTCTGCGGGTGAGAGGGGGTCTGGTTGAAGTTATTTATTTCAAAGCTTATCTGACCTATTTGGATCCTCACAGGACAGTCATGACACATGCATCAACCAATGGTTGCATGCCATGTCATCGACTGTGTCATCGATTGATATATTGCAGTTATTCCGCGTTCAAAACAACTGGGATCTCGGAATCTCAGGCTTCCAACTTCAGTGCGTTCAAAACAACTGGGAACTCTGAAAAAAACTAGCTCAGACTGGGAAAAATTGATTTGAGCGGTCATCTAACTCGGGAACTCGGGCCTCTTTCTAGAGCTCCGACTTTCTGACCTGAAGATCACTGACGTCATGATTTGAGTTCCCAGTTGTTTTGAACATGGCATTTGCTGATATGTAAAATACCTATCCTTTAACGCCAAACACAGGAGATGAGAAGCAGGTACAGGGACTGAACCATTTAATATAGACAGACATACAACGGAACAAGAACAGCGTCTGTACAATAACATGACACGACAAACAATGCTACAACAGGGAACAACCCAGAGGAGCAGACATATATGCAGGGGCAATCAACAAAGTGAAGGAGTCCAGGTGAGTCCAGTGAGCGCAGCTGCGCGTAATGATTGTAACAGGTGCTTATGATGACGGGTAGCCTCGCGCCCTCGAGCCCCAGGGAGGGGGAGTGGGAGCAGGCGTTACATATCCAGACGTTGTAAGAATGGGCATGGGTCAGCAATGCTTGGGCAGAGGAACACGCCCCAAATATCTGTCGGATGATTGGTTGACCTTTCTTGGGTGCCTGAAATCACTCCGAGCCCTTACCAAAACACAAAACATGGTGGACAATTTCTCTCGCCTCGGATTTAAAACCAGTAGTAATCATCAACTTCAATGACAGTTATCTTAAAATTAAAAGATATATCTGATATTCCCGCACCACAATAACATTGTCGCAGAGGAGGGATTGCAATGTGCACACACTGGCCATGCAGTAGCCAACTAGTTAGTTAATAGTTAGCTAATCGTGGACACCAAACGACGACATTAGCTAGACTCGGGAGCTCATGGGCACACGGGCTACAATAACTAACTGGTTAGCAGTGGTGTAAAGTACTTAAGTAAAAATACTTTAAAGTACTACTTAAGTAGTTTTTTTGTGGTATCTGTACTTTACTATTTATATTTTTGACAACTTTTACTTTTACTTCATTAAAAGAAATTAATGTACTTTTTACTCCATACATTTTCCCTGACACCCAAAAGTACTCGTTACATTTGAATGCTTAGCAGGACATGAAAATGGTCCAATCCACGCACTTATCAAGAGTACATCCCTACAGACTCTGATCTGGTGGACTCACTAAACACAGATACTGTGTTTGTCTGAGTGTTGGAGTGTGCCCCTGGCTATGCGTAAATTAAAAATTAAAAATGACAATTGTGCTCTCTGGTTTGCTTTATATAAGAAATTTGAAATTATTTATAATTGTACTTTTACCTTTAATACTTAAGTATATATTAGCAATTACATTTACTTTTGATACTTAAGTATATTTAAAACCACATACTTTTAGACTTTACTCAAGTAGTATTTTACTGGGTGACTTTCACTTTTACTTTAGTCATTTTCTATTATGGTGTCTTTACTTTTACTCAAGTATGACAAGAAGAGTACTTTTTCCACCACTGCTGGTTAGACATGATGACACCATGGGCAACACTAACTGGTGACTAGTTCTCTTTCAGACAAATATGTTCAACTCATAGTTAGTTTATCAACTGACCACCATATTTAGGAGGATAGAAACATTACTGAAATGTAGCTAGCTAGGCAGTAGCCACTACTAGTCAACTAATCATGGATTACCTATTATTTGATACATTTAGGTTAATTTACTCATATCAAGCCACAGACAGTTTGTGGAAAGGTACAAATAACAATTAGTGGACTCGTTTAATGAATGATCGGACAGTGAAACTTAAATTGATTGATAGCTAGCTGGTGAAGCTTTCATTTATTCCCAATTAATTAAACTGAAGCTAGGTATCCCAAATCATGTTTACTGCTCATGCAGGCGAGCAAGCACACCTGTGTGACGTCACATATCAAGATGTCTCAGCCTATCCTCCCGACGCAACTCATGAATATTAATCAAATCGGTCAAGTGATTGGTTGAGCCTTCTTGGGTGCGTGACATCACTCTCATTTCTCTCATCCTTATGATATTTTTGCACTTCTTAAAATATATGCTCATTAGGAGTCAATGCATATTATAGGGATCAGCTATGTTTATTTTACTGTTATACAATGTACAGAAATTTGTGTATGGTGCAATGTGTATGTCCAATATGAAATTAGCAGTGACGATGCTGGGGGTGTAAACTCTGTGGAGTTGCTCCTGAGTAGAATGGGACACAACGTACATGGTTTGGCTGGTGTAGGCCGTCATTGTAAATAATAAATAATAATAATAATTTCTTAACTGACTTGCCTAGTTAAATAAAGGTACAAAAAAAATGTGATTTGTAGATCAGTCAGTCGGCATGTCGAACAAACCCAATATCTGTGGGGCTTCTCATGGCAAAATTATTTAGCTGAGTCTATCTTTAACACTATTGTCAATGTAACATTATTTGCTTTAATGAACTATTTGAATTTTTATTGTTTTGTTCGATTGTTAAACTAAATTCTAAGTCTGTTAACATTTCCAAATAAAATGTTACGAATTTCGACTAGTGTATTATTTTTTACCATCGTCACTGGTTGACTTTTATTTTGAAGGGAAATGGCCGAGGTCACGGCACGTCCTTATTTCTTGCTAGGTCTTGCTTATTCTTTCTCGCGTCTCAGTAGTGGTTTATGTGAGGTGTCTGCTGCCCTCGGAAGTGAAAAATAGTAAGACAAACAGCAAGGACAGCGTTAGCCAAGAACAAGATAATAAAAAATAGATAATATCTGCATAAGCAGAACGAAAACACTCTCCTAATACAGAATAAGAATAGTTCCATACACAATGCAATAACTACATTTTCTTTCTACGACAAGCATTTCTGTTTGCCATATTTGGTCAATTTGAGGAGCAAAGCTACAGGGCTCGAGTTAACCACTTCGAAAGGAAGACTACATTTTATCATCTTCCCTTCCTTTACGGAAGAGAAAAGTGAGTTGCTCTTGCTGTCATCTTTCCCAATGTTATTTCAGTCAGTGTAAGCATTAAAATAGCTCAAATAATATTATCAATAATCCGCAGTTAAGATTATTTAAATTGCATTAGCTACAGTAGCTAGTTAGCTAAACACGAGCAACTAATAATGTTAGCTAGCTGTTAGTCTTGAGACAGTTGGTCATTTTGCTCGCGACGTTGGCGACATAGCTAATTTGCTAGAACCGAAGATTGCCCCCATTATTCTCTGATATATTCCATCCCAGTCAGTTATTGTTTTAGAAATTAATTATATTTTTAGCTAGTGCAACTACTGACAACCAGATAGCTTTAGAGTTTGGTTTATCTTTTCAAAATGTCGGCGCTGTGAAGCAGCTCGTTGAGTGCTGCGGTCATGCAGCGTGCTATGGAGAATATTGATCAAGGCACACTACAGTAGAAAACAGAATTGATAATAACATGTCATTACTTTGACAATAACAATGATACATGCAGATACTCCATATCCCATTTAATGTCATTTCTTTGTGAGCCTTGCCTTTAGATTATACCCTTTGTTCTAGTGCAAATAAAGTGAAAGTGTTACGGCTAATGTTTAAACTTGCTTTATTTTTACAGGCAATAACCAGATACAAGATGAGGCCAGTCGTGCCCAAGGATTGTAATGATTGATCCTTGATCCAATGCCTTCAAAGTTTCTGCATTGGATAGGCTACCGTGGACAATGGCGCCTGCCATTCCAGTATTATTCAGCCATCCTTATCTGACTCTTCAGCCCTGCTGAAGTGTAGTGTCAGAGAAGGTGCGGTCAGTGAGAATGGGTCAAGGTCCCTACCTGCCGTGAGATTGGATACTTTTTTTGGCACTTTAATCAAGAGACAGGGCTGAAGATGGAGAAAGGGGTGGCTGAGAGCGAGATGGAGGAAGAGACATGGACTGTAGAGGCAGCTGAGGAGAGCCCTGAAGAGCTGCCCTCAGGTGTTCCTACCCTCTTGTCTTCCACCTCCATGCCTGACCAGTGGGAAGTCAGAGGAGATGAGGAAACTCATCAACCAGTTCCCAAAGAGGACATGACAGACTATCTCAAAGCTACCCCTCAGGATATCCCTACTCCAATCAACCAGGACTCAGGAGAAGCAGAGTATTGTGGGATTGCAGAGGCCAAAGAGGATGAAGTCTCTCTGAAACAGGAAGGGGCGGAGCATGTGGTCAGAGAAGGAAATGAGGAGACTGAGGGTGGAGATGAAGACGAGAATGGAGGAGGAGGCCGAAACGAAGTCGGGAGGGAGCCTGGCATGAACGGGGAGTCGGGATGGAAGAGCTCAGGGGCCGGAGGGAGGAAAGGCCGGTTCCGGAACAGCGGAGGAGGAGTGGTGGCAGCCGCCGAGCAGAATACCCAGGCTACATCATCATCATCCTACCTCCCTAAAGGGTCCCTGTCATCGGGCGGTGGGAGGCACAAGCAGGCCCGGAGGCGCAACCACCACCACCACCAGGGCCGGGGCCGGCGGCAGACAGGCACCCAGCTTACCTTGGCCTTCAGGGAGCTGCTGTCAGAGTCGTTCAGCCCCTGGTGCATCTCCTGTATCCACATGGTGGTGGAGCTCATTGTCTCTGTGACCCACCGCTGCGGGGTGGCCGTGGAAGGCGCAGGGATAGCCCTCTATGACCTCGGCTCACAGCTGCTCAACAAGGTCACAGACGTGCCGGGGATGAAGGCGGACGCCCGGCGCGTGCTGGAGAGGGTGAGTTGTGCTGGAACGGTCCTGGTGGATAAGAGCATCCGGTCGGTGGAGTGGGTCTGGCAGGCCTCCCTGACCTGCTTCGGACTCCTCTGTGCTGTGGTGCTGCTGGGTTCCCAGTGGGCCCAGTTCACGCTTGTCCGGCTGGGCGGGGAGAGGGGCCAGCGGTGGTGGACAGCCGTGCAGGACTCCAAGGTCTGGAGGAGGGTGGCCTCGCTGCTGCAGAGGATCAGCAGCTGGTTCAGGAGGAGGAGAGGCACCACCACCCAGGTGCCCCCTTTCACCCCAGATTCTCCCGGTGGAGCAGTTAGGTACCAGCCTGGGCAGGAGCTGGAGAGACTGCTGGCGCTGGCTCAGGTCCCTGAAGAGGAGCTGGACCCTTTTATAGTGTTGGGGGTGGAGGCCCACGCAACTGAAGCTGAGCTAAAAAGGGCCTACAGACAGTTGGCTGTCCAGGTGAGTGTAAATGAGATGGGCATGACATTTTATGAGTACAGGTGAATGATAAAAATTAGTGGAACTGATCAACTGGCGAGTGTGTAGCCATTATCGTCAAATAATTTCAGCTTTGCCTGTCAGAACACAAGCCAAAGCATTTTTGCCCTTAGCTCTGCATGGCTGTATGCATCTTTGTTGTCTTATATCCACAATATAAAATGTAATCAGAAAATGACTAAAAGTAGCCAACCTGTTGAGCCTTCCTTAGTTGCTCTAGCTCTTGCATGTTATCTGCACTGCACCTTACATCTGTCCATCTTTCTCCTTTCCTTCCTCTCTCAGATCCATCCAGATAAGAACAAGCACCCGCGCGCTGGGGAGGCCTTTAAGGTGCTCAGGGCTGCCTGGGACATCGTCAGTAACCCAGAGACACGGAGGGAATACGAGCTGTGAGTAGAAGACACACAAACTACTTGGCCAGTACTTAAACCAAATGCCAGAAACTATGATAAAATGACTGCACCTTCAAGAAAAAACATCTGTTAGATCTCAGGCCTCTCACAATAGGTAATGCGTCCTCATCTGAATTTCCTATCTGTGGTCCTTAGCATGGTATAGTCAATCTAAAGGCCTGTGAGATGTTTGGTTTAGTTCCTCAGTAACAGGATACATAGAAAATACATGCTGTGAGTAGATTACTTAATTCAAATGCAAGAAACCGTGATCGAATGACTGCACTGAAGGCTGATGGAATGTTTTGTGTAGTTGATATGGCGTTGAATTGTTTGCCTGGTCCTCTCAGGAAGCGCATGGCGCAGACGGAACTCTCCAAGTCGATGAATGAGTTCCTCACCAAACTGCAGGATGACCTGAAGGAAGCTATGAACACCATGATGTGTACGAAGTGTGAGGGTAAACACAGGTACGTCACTCAGACTGAATTAATATCTGTAATATCTAGAAAAAATATCATACATTTACAACCAACACCCTGCAGACTTTTGTGAAAGTGAGGGATTGGAATAGTAATATAATTTACCTACACTGCAGTCTTGTCATTTACAGTATATACCTAAATTAATATGGTGACTACTCCCAATCACTCAAATTGTATTTATACATTTAGCTTGCTATGAAATCTTTATTACAGAAAGAAAACACAAGCATAGGCCAGACACAAAGAGCATCCCATTCTGCATGGTTTAGTTTACGTTGCGGACTCCTCCCTCCCTGATTACTCCCTGTGTGTGCAGGAGGTTTGAGATGGACCGGGAGCCTGCTGAGGCGCGGTTCTGTGCAGAGTGTAACAGACGCCACAGCGCCGAGGAGGGAGACCTGTGGGCCGAGTCCAGCCTGCTAGGCCTACGCATCACCTACTTCGCCTGCATGGATGGCAAAGTCTACGACATCACAGGTACTGGATTGATTATGGCTGTGTTCACGAGCGTCAAAACTGTAATGCATTGTGGGTCAATTTTGACTGACTGCTCTACAAATAATAATGAGTAGTTATTTATAATGCAAGGTGATTTGTAGATCAGTAAGTCTGCAATCGCTAACTGCAATGCGGTCGATGTCGAACAAGCCAATTGCTTTGACAAGCCGTGTAATGACACCCACATGGATAGTTAGGCTCTCATCGATGCTAATGCCATACCCTTTTATGTATTGACTTAAAGATGCACTATGCAGAAATCGCTCCGGCATTTCCTGGTTGCAAACATTTTAATAGTGTGGCTAATTTCAGTTTATGAGACAAAATAAGCAAGTATAGTGTAGAGAAAGAAACATTGTATCATCTAAACTGTGAAATATATTTTCAATAATAGTTGAAGAAGTTATGTGCCAGACCATGCCCGCGTGAATGTTTATTGGTCAGTAGTGGCCATGTTGTTTGAGTTGCTAGACTGGAGAAACATACTTTGTGAGAGCTTGGTGATTGGTCATTCGGTGCCAGAAGAGTAGCGTCTTAAGTGTTTTTCACAAAATTCAAAATGGCGGAAAATCCATCATGGTGGACCTTATGGGTCCTTGAGGCAAATTTGTTCCTTGTGAGGGGAGGGACCTAAGTACCAAATGTCAGGAGTCTAGGACACACAGTAAAGGGGTGTGACCTTTAAAAGTTTGCATTTTCAATTGCTTGTTATAGTGCCACCGTGTAGCCATTTGGAATGGCATTGCATGAATGGGTGTGGCGCTTGGCCCTTTACCATCTTGCAAAGTTGCACCCTCCTGGGCCTTACATCTCACAAGAATTTGCATTTTCACCAAATCGCCAGAAGGAGAAAAATAATAAACGGCAACAAATACAATAGGGGTTTCACCCAGCTTCGCTGCTTGAACCTCTAACAAGCCAACTGACAGGCTCAAAAGCTCTACAACTAAATTCAATTCTAAGCTACCAAATAATGTTAGGTTTCAAGTTTTTATTGTCACGTGCACAAGTACAGTGAAATGCTTTTTCTTGCAAGCGCGTTCCCGACAATGCAGTAATAAAGACACCTAAAGTCAGACAGACTGTTTCTCCTCCTAGCCGCTTGCTTCAGTATTGTCACATTGATTAATTTGTCACCTTCTCCGCTCTCACCTTTCAGAGTGGGCCGGCTGCCAGAGGATAGGCATCTCTCCAGACACACACCGCGTGCCCTATCACATCTCCTTCGGCTCCAAGAACAACAGTAGCTCCACGCAGCGCCACAGGTTGGTCCCAGGGCACTGAGGGTTGCGTTTCAATAATCTCATCTTCCTCCTGAAGTCTGCACTCTTTAACTACTTCACACAAATGTAAAAGCATTGGATTGGTGTAGGCATGGGCTAGAAAAGTGGTCCCCAACTTTTTATTTTATTTTTTTAAATCTTTATTTTTTTACATTAACCTAATAAAAACAGCTCTGTAGAAATTTGTTTTGTGCAGTAGGCCAAATACATTATCACAGCATATTGGCTATATTCCTGGCCTGCCAGTATTGTTTTTCTCAGACCATATTATATATCAAAACTCAAGCTTTGATAACAAAATAGATCAGTTGGTGTAGCACTTGCGATGCACAGCTGAGCATAAATGTAAATAATTTGCTAATAATTATCAATTTTATTTTACTGGACTGATGGTACCTGCATCTGATGTTTGTGCTTTCAAGACAACTGGGAACTCTGAAAAAAGAGGTCAAAGATGCCTGAGTTTCCGTTTCGTTCAAAACGATTTTTCCCAGTCGGATCTCGTTTTTCCAGAGTTCGCGGTTGTCTTGAACACACTGAAGGCAGAAGTCTGAGATTCCCAAGTTCCCAGTTGTTTTGAACATGGCATTAGTCTAAGCGGAGGGAGGGAGAGTGCAGCAGAGGAACTGCCTCTCATGGTCCCTGCTCTCTCAATTCCTTTCCTCCGGTGAGACTGACCAGAGAGGGGACATAGTCTTCCTCCTGATGGTGAAACTCGACTCGCACCGCATCTGCCTCAGGCACAAATTCATGTTGTTCCTTTGACCAGAGAAAGTGAAATACTCTTCGATATTAAAATAGACACGACGAGCTGCTAATAATAATAAAAACGCAGGGCTTTCGATACACTTGGCTACTCATTCATTGCAGCTGCAGCGCCAGGGGAAGTAGAGAGAAGAGCGTTTTGTAATAGTGTTTAATAAAAAGTGTTGACAGTGCTGAATAAAATATAGACATGAACTCACTCATAAGAAAAGCAGCTCTTTGCTGTATTCTTTGACAGCCTCTCTCTGGTCATGGTTTGTGGACGCTGTAGGTATGCACAGTGATTTGAGCTGTCTGATTGGCCAGCACAGTAGGCGTACTCGATTTAGCCACAGATCTCCTGGTCTGCCGGGTAGACAGAGTTTGTCTTTTCAGACAAATTAAATGGTTAAAAATGAGAACACTTTGCCTACCCGGTGCGCAGAGCTTCTGAATAAAGTGCACCTATCGCCAACAGCGCAACACAATTTTTTTTAATAAAAAGGATTTCGCCTTTAATCGTTGGCTTTTCTACAGAAATGTTTGATGATCGACTAGGAATGCCTTGAAGATCAACTAGTCGATTGCAATTGACCGGTTGGTGACCACTGGGCTGAAGGGAGTTTCCATATACCAGTCATTTTCTTTCAAATCCATTAAGGGAAGTGAACAAGTGCATGCTTCGGGAGAAAGGAGAGATTATTGGGACTCAACCGAGGTGTTATGTGATCGACCGCTCTAAATGAGCACAAGCTGTGGTCAGTGCAGTTGCTTGTGCAACTATCTCATTGTCACTTGCTTCAGGGTTAAATATAGGCTAGATTAAAATAGAATGAATGTAATAGAATGAAAGGCCACCCAAGGCTCTGATGAAGCCTGTTTGTCCCGTGAATAAAACTCAGATCTATGTAGACGGTGAGTGCTGCTATTACTTTATTTTCCTGGAGTCACCTGTTGAAGTGTCCTGAGGTAAAGAATGTTTTTAGAATTAATGTTACTCTGCTCCCATGCTTTCCAGGACACCTCCAGGCCCAGAGCACTCTCCTCCAGGCCCGACCAACCCCGCTGACCTGCAGGACTTCTTCAACCGCATCTTCCAAGGGGGGCCTCCCCCCGACATGGCTGCCAACGGGGGTTTCTTCCCCTCAGGACCGCCCCCCCACCAACCCTCTGGTGCTGGACCGGGACCTAGTGGACTTTTCTCCCCTCCTCCACCACAGACTGGCTTCTTCATGCCTCCGGGAGGGCCCCGGCCGGAGCCCAGTGAGACGTGCGCCGATAGCGGAGGCAAGCCTCCTCCCCGCAGGAGGAGGAAGGTCCGCAAGCCCTTCCAGAGGTGAGAGCGGCCATTGTTGTGACGTGTCATCGTAGCAACACGGGGACACTCAACACACGGCCATGTCTGTCGACGAGCCTGGACCTCCCCCTACTGTACATAAGTTGAAGGATCAGTCAAACTCAGGAAGATTCACACGGGTCAGGGGCTGCCTCATGTATCAAAAGACTGACAATACAGAGGCCATGAGCCAGAGGTTTGAGCCTGGACCATGTAGAAGAAGACGGAACTAACTCAGAGTTTAAGTATATTTGGGGTTAGGAGGTGACAGTCTTTTTGCTTCTCCCCCTCACATTGTTTTTTTGTCGTTTTTTTTCTTGTGAAACAGCTGTAGCCATGCCACTGATATCACAAGCCTATTGCTAACAATGCAAACACATTTCCTTAGGTCTTACTTCCCTGCACAATCCTGCATCATTACATGCCATTGGACGCTTATGTTCTTGACACGTTTGTAATATTTTTTTTAAACAAAAAGGGTAATCTATTCTTGCTTCAGGTCTTGGTGCAGACTGTGAAATTGTGTGTGTGAGAGGGGACAGGGCTGGAAGAAGCCAATCAGAATTTATGAATTGCTGGATCGGACGGCTCAAGCTACATCCTGGAGGAAGACGGTGTCCAGAGAGAGGGCTGGTCTGCCCGTTACTGCTTTGACACACCCATCCTTCCGCCCGTTGCCTTCTTTGATCAATTGTTATCTGGTTAGATTATCATTTGAGCAACTGATTTTCTGCAATTTTTATTACTTTTAATGAAGTTAGAGTGAACGTTTGCATAGTTGTGACATTTGTCACTATTGGAAAGTAAGTTGGTGAGTGAAAGTTGTCTCTGCCAAATGTAGATATCAACTCTGTCTAGAGTACAGTGAATACTTTAATCTGTCAACAAATTGAATCCCACGTAGAAGCACTATGATGAGGCGTCAGACTTAAGCAGGTTCACATTAAAATCAAGACTGTTATATTGTGAGAGTCAAAGACCTAGGCTATTTACTGCTTTCAGTCCTTAAGTATTGGTGTTATTGTCTGGACGGCATCCTATGGATCAAGAAAAAGCTAGTTTCAGCTCCTAATTGCATCTTAGCACCCTTTAAAGATTGGAGGTGACTAAGTTTCCATTGAGAACACAATGACTGTGCAGTGTAAAAGATTAGTTATCAGAGGCTACTCTTTGACATTTACTTTCCAACAGTTTAAAGGTTGATTGAAAGACAGGGGAGCTGAATGTCAACAGTAACAGTTCTATTACCACCACATTTTATTTCAAAGAAAAGCTACCACTGCCTTTGCTTTCACCCCACGCTCAGACAATATACTCCAGATTGAAGAGGGATAGAGCGAACAGAATTCAGATCTCTAACAATATGTCTCTACTCATTATGGCAAACCATTGTGTTTTTCCTGTGGAGATGGCATATTGGAAATAAATGTGGTAAAAGTTTGTCTAATTCCTCTTAAATGTTGAGGTCTGGGGCAATATGAATCAAGCTTCTCAGAGTAGGCGTGCTGATCTTGGATCAGTCCTGTCCATGAAAAAGCTAAACTGTCCATGAAAAGGCTAAACTGATCCTAGATCAGTGCTGCTACTCTGAGATGCTTAATGAATATGGGCCCTGGTATCAGTTCCATTAGCCTCTTGTTGGTTGTACCTTTGATTTCTGTCATTCTGTGGATGTTGGGAGATTAAGTGGTACCTAGGGTCCCTTGTTGCACATGTTTATTTGCTCTCTTTAAAGTGAAAAAAGTTGAATGCAATTGTCCACTTAATTGGAGGTATTATAGGAGGTTTAATTTAATCTCAGTTTTAGGCTGAATTGCTTGCGCTGTCAATTATGTTTTAGATACCCTAGTTGACTTGAGAATGTATGGCTTAAGTAGCAGCCTAAAACGGCAAGTCAACTAACGGCTCCCAGCGTGGAAGAGCCAACATCCCAGATTAATTTTAGTTTTTCCCATGATATTTTTAAACAGTATATGCAAAAAAAAAGATTGCAAAAAATCTGACAATCGGGGTTAAATGTGCATTTTTTAAAATTTGTTCTGTGGTAGGAAAGTGTGAGTTTGCTGGCAAGAGTTTATTGCAATTGTGAAACATCACTGTTCAGTTGATTTTAGCTTTTTTCTGGATTTCATAGTAAAGTTGATTTCCTACAGACGGATGAATGGACTTTCATTGCTTGTTTTGTGAATTACGTGGATTGAATTGTGTCTTAAAGTCACAAGACAGGAGAGTGCTGTGTCATTCCAATGGAGCAGAAACCAGGGGACCTGCTAATGGCCCTTCTGGAGCACACTCATTCATTTAGAATTTACACTAGATCCCACCTATCTTTATACACAAGTGGTGTGGTCCACAACACCACTTGCTGGTCCTTTAGGATGGCTCTGTTTTTCTGATGGACGACCATAGAGACAGCAACATTTAGGGCTGGATTCAATCCGTATCACCGAAGTTCAGCGCTATAGCGCGCTTGAAATTGAAAGGTTATTACCGATTGCGCCGACATATGCAGCGTTTACCGTGAATGCAGTCTCCGCTAATGCGGGAACATTGCCTTTAAATGTAAATTGGTGTACAACGTGGCTCTTCAGCACTATGGAATGAATCCAGCTCTTCGTAATGACTACACATTTGGACAGCATCACACTAGCCTCCGGGGTGTGTCAATGAAGTGGCGATGGTGGAAAATAATCTCCACAGGTTGACTTCTATTGAACAAACCTGATCCCATAACAGAGCAAAACCCTTGTGAACCTCATGACCCGGTTTACCCGTTTTCTACATTTGCTCCAGAAAGCCACCGGGCATCGCTACGTGACAGTTCTTCCCCATTCCTTAAAAGGGGTTTAATCCTTCATTTACAGTAAACCAACAATTAAACGGCAACTCATGTCTTTTTCCTCTTCTGACCTGACTTATCCTAAGTCATACAGCTAGCGCTATGGAAACAGTGTAGAACACACCTCTCTTCCATAAAAGGCCTTTTCTGGGCCGCTGCAGATTCCCAGAAGCCAGCTTATTTGAGTCTTCTCCGCTATCGCCTCACACACCATTAGTGCTTCTGTCAAAAGGGAGACACTTGGGATATTTACTAAACGCCTCCCTGTCCCACTACTTCACAATTTCAACTAAGTCATTTACATTTTAGTCATTTAGCAGACGCTCTTATCCAGAGCGACTTACAAATTGGAAAGTTCATACATATTCATCCTGGTCCCCCCGTGGGGAATGAACCCACAACCCTGGCGTTGCAAGCGCCATGCTCTACCAACTGAGCCACAGGGGACCGTCAAGAGATTCTCTGGTAGGACCAGCAGTGATCCTTAACGAGTGTTATTTCCATTAGCCATATTTCGGTATGATAGACAAAAAGCATGTTTCATCTGTGCAGTGTGTGCTACTGTTTCATGAACCATGCCTGATCCCATTCTTACCTGTATCTTTCAATTCTGATGATCTTGCTTTGGAATATAAGTGGGATACTTAAACAGCACTCAGGTCTTCCCTGAAGTTTGATTTGCCACCAACACACTTCTTGACAATGAGAGAACCAGTAACTGTAAAGAGACCTTCCATTTAGGTATAGCTTAATTGTTTACAAAACACCTTTAAACATACCAACTACTGTAGTTAGTTTAATATGTTTATATTCCTTCATTTACAATTGCAAATATATAGCTGTTAAAAGTAACTTGGACAGCATAGTCGATAGAAAAACACCACTGACCCTCCAAAAATAGAATATTAAGCAGCACGACCCTATAAGCAATGATACTTGTGCCCACCATCATCAACTACTCTTCCTTTAAAACTTGCCCTTCAGTTCCCCAATAACCTTATGGAGAATTTGACAGTTGAGATAGGCCACCAGTCCCCCCTGGTTGGCCCAGTGGTCTGCCCCAGTGCTCTCTGTGTGGGGTTGGTGGTAGGTCAGTTCCCCCTGGTCCTGGTGCCCCCCCTGACAGTGGCTGGAGCCAGAGGAGTGGAGGCACTCTTTAAGGTCCACCATCCCCCCACCCAGTGCACGGAGCAGGGCATGGGGGCCGCAGGAGTCCCACTTGAAGGTGCTGCCCTCTGAGAGGACGTAGACGTCAGCCAGGCCCAGGATCACACACAGGATCTTGTATCCGGCCCCTGACGCGTACATCAGCCTGTCAGGCCCGCACAGAGGGGCCAAAGCCTCTTTCACTGCCTGCTTCTCACTGGAGCTCATCACCACTGAGAGCCCTGGTCCTCCTGCTGCTGTCGTCTCTGCAGGTCTGTCTTTAGGTCTGAGCACCGAGCAGGCTTTGACGCTCCCACACGACACACCCCAGAAATGCTTCCCCTTCCAGCTGCAACAAATATGTACATCACATCAAACATGTTATTGACAAAGGCAGCTTTGTTGGTGAGAACTGAGCATTATTGAGTATGTTATTTCTGTGTCAGACTGGTTTAATTATAATTCAATTCAGTAAGTGGATTGAAAATCGTCATTGAAAATAAAAACGTTCCAATAATTTAATTGGTAACAATGAGTTATTTGAATTAACTGAACTGAAATAGCATTGACCATAACTCAGGGGCCTCATAACAATTTAGTAAATTTCACACTAAATATCTGCGTGCAACATTTCTGAAAAGACTAAGTCAAAACATATTGAGATTTATAAACTTGCCGCATGCCTTACTTGCACATTTTTCCCATTATAAATCAGACTTGTCGTAAACTGTGCGCATCGTGAACAAGCATTATAATTCCGCCTGGGAAAAGCACATCATTTAGCTTTTATGGTGACAATAACCCCCTTATTTTCTGTTTTGATTTGGAGCTTTTGAAATTAGGCCACAGCAGTTTCTAAAAGATAGAGCCATGGCAAATTAGATCAACTGTTCTCAGAGGTGATGCTACATTTCCCCCCCAGTGATTATGATGTAGCAAAGGAAAGGAGTGACTATGTCTGAAATAAAAAAAACTGACAAATTGTTGTGGAGTTTGCAGAACATTTTATTTAACAATGTTTTGCAATTACTTTTCCCCCTGACCTAAATATGATGCGCTTCCCGCGAATTCTGAAACATTGTCGATGCCCACTTCAAACATTTGAAATTACAAGGTGAACTGTCAATTCTACTGTTATGTTTTTATTTTAACCGCGCTCCGGATCAGATCATATGGAGCAAAATATTTGAAATACCTTATTTACTACTGTGAATTAGGTCAGATTAAATGAGAGACGGGACGAATTGTATCCTAATTTGTTGAATAGGCTTCTTTGGGAATTTGAAACCATCACAGTCAGAAAAGGTCAGGAATTTATTCTGAAATGATCAGGAAATAGATTCCTATTACTATATATTTTTTAGATTGCAAAAATAAAATAAATAGATCTTCGCTATTCTCATTAACGACAAATGATTGAATATTGTTATATTTTCCAGTTGTTGGGGTTTTATGAATAAGCTAGTCATCATATCCCCCATTTGCCTGCTTGCAATACAATAGTTCAACCACCAAAAATTGTGTGCACTCAGTCTAAAGTTTGCAGGAAATTAAGCACATTCTCACATCAAGTAACATTTTTATAAATACCTACTTTTGCGTTAAAACTGGCGAATGCACGTTTTGGGGTATATTTTGTACATACGCAGCATTTATAAATGAGGCCCCTGGTGTCAGAACTGATTGCTGTTCTGGTTCTATAGCAGGGATCTCCAACCTTTTCTAGCATGAGAGCTACTTTAAAAAAAAATGTAACCTGTTGTGAGCTACATTTTTTTTTTTTTATGCTTTCAAATAGGCACATTCTTCTCTTATCTACCATGCAACTCATCCCTGGTTACTGTACCTAATAAAATAATGGTTGATAAACAGTATTCGGCATGACAGGCCCCATGAAATTAAATTCAGTTCTCTCTGTTTTATTTTTCCTGGTTTGGGATTTTAAAAAACGTTTTTAGACTCTCAATATTACAATTATTCATAGAGCATCAACGAAAATGGATGTCCATATCAATGCTTAAATCACATCAGAACACCATTTCTGGAAGATTTAAAAAAGGAATACATTTAGATTTTAGTGTAATTCCCCTTTAATTGCACATCTAGCAAAAGAGGAATGTGTCAATGTAGCAATGTTTCTGCTGTTAGGCCTACTGTCATGGCGGAGTTTCCAAAACAATGGCCACCCAATTGATACAAAAAAATATCATTTATAGTTCTGTCAGGTAGGCCGGGCACATGCTCGCTGACACGGTCGCCAGTTGTACAGTGTTTCCTCCGACACATTGGTGCGGCTGGCTTCAGGGTTAAGCAAACAGTGTGTCAAGAAGCAGTGCGGCTTGGCAGGGTTGTGTTTCGGAGGACGCATGGCTCTCGACCTTAGCCTCTCCCGAGTCCGTACGGGAGTTGCAGCGATGGGACAAGACTGTAACTACCAATTGGATATCATGAAATTGGGGAGAAAAAGGTGTATAAAAAATAACAATAGTTCTGTAGGTAAGCCTACTTTGCAGTTAACATTTAATTGAGATGATTTTTGGGGAAAGTATTTCTGTCTACCCACAAAACGGTTATCATTAGCTTTGCTAACTGGCTACATATGGAGTGATTGACAAATGCACATACCATACAGACAGACAGGGCCATATTGCTGGAAATGAATTTGCAGGTATTGTGTTACGTTTGGCTTTTTAAGCCAATAGTGGCTAACCACAGTTGGGATAACGTCAATGTGGCTTTGATTTGATAGTAGCAGGGAGCTTTATGTTTATGACATTGCGATGGAAGGATGCATGTACTTTTAGAATTGATTGGCGAGTTACTCATAGGTGGGCTGCGAGCTACTGGTAACTTGTGATCTACCTGTTGGAGACCCCTGTTCTAGAGTCTCACCCTGTTGGGTCTTTGTGGTTGAAGGGCTGGTTGATGACCCCCATGACGGGTTCCCCAGTAGCGCGGAGGTAAACCCCGATCAGGACCAGGGCACACTGCAGACCTGACGGACAGAGATGCCCCTCCACCGCCGCCTCCTCACGACCTTCAATGTATTGGCTGGTGGCATCTGAATGACAACCAAACCGATAGGAACAACGTACATACAATGCCATGCTTATAACAGTGTTAAAGGACAAGGAAAAATCTCTCCTATGGTGTTGGTGTAGTAATTACACCATACAATACAAGTGGATCTGCTCAGTGCTAAACATTATCCATAATTTCCATTCATGTATGTCTACGGAGATACAACAAATCTTGTTTTTAAATAGTGACTCTAGGCCAGGTGTTACCGATGGGGTCGATCCAGATGCCCAGGTCAGAGGGGCTGAGGGGTATGTGGAGTTCGTCTGTCCCAGTGTCAGTGAGTGTGAGCTTAGCGTCCTGGTGGATGGCACGCGCCAGGAGAGTCGCCGCCGTCTGGTCCCCATCCAGCACTGTGGCCAGCAGGGCTGCGGTCTCCTTCTCCGTCCCACACACTGTGACTATCACACTCTCCCCTGGGACGCACGCATGAATGCACACACAGTCAACAGGTCTAGTGTTATTAAAAAGTACATGTTGCATTGTATATGTTGCTCTTATACCCATGTTATAACACTGTTATTAGTCATGTACCTGCATTGTATTAACATATTGTTACATAGTAATAAGTGTTACTGAACTGTGGGTGTTATTACTAACCTAGTCCATTCTCAAACTTGTTAGACTCCTCTCCTTGTATATGGTCAATCATTTCAGGAAACTAAGGTAAAACGAGTAGAGGGTTAAGATTGCCAAAAACATTTGATTATACTAGAGAGGGATATGCCACAAATCCCCCAGAGGCTTGCCTGGAAATATTTCAAACATGAAAAAATCCTCATCATGATAACATGAGAAGTGTTTTGGTTCCTGTACCTGAGCTCCAACATCATGGCGGATCATCTCTTGGATCACAACATCAGCCAGCGTCTTGAAGTCCTGGACAAACTTCTTGTTCTTATCCACTCCAGTCTTCTCCTGGACCAGCAGCTGGAAGAGAGGGGCTTCTTTCCTGCACACACGGGCCACGTTGGCCGCCTTCTCTGCCACACGCAGCAGCAGCTTCAGCAGATCAGCCATACTTGACACCTGACCTGAGAGATAGAGAGAGACAGAGAGAGATGGCCAACACCTTTAATACCTGTGTAGGCTAGCAGGGCCTTAAATAGTACCTTCGATATGGGGTCAGAGATAGTGATTTGTTTCCTCCAGCAAATTGTGCTGTGAGTGGCTGATCTAAGGGGTTACAAAATGTCCTTGTGACCCTCCAGATAAAAGTGACAATGATTAGCCACAGCCTTGTAGGCCATAGCTTCTCTCAATGGGGAAAGGATCTTGAAGATGTCAAAGACAAACTCTGTAGAGGTTGTAAAGAAGCAATTAACTGGATTACCTGGGGAGGTCTGCTCTGATATTGATAGTTCATGAATGTATGTGGCCTGCCTCTGAGTGCATGTCTAATTATAGCCTCTGTAATAATGAAACTAGGACATCTCTACGTAAGTGAGAGCAAAGAAAAAGAATGACCCCCATTCAATAGCCTGTTTTATAAAACCATGCACTCTCTATCCACATGCAAATAAGTCCAGTAGCCTAAAACTGATATTTCTGTTTGCTCCTTCTTGTCAAAGTGAAAAGTATGGCACTTATGGAATTTGGGCAAGTTGAGTCAGCTGTGTGGTTGCCCCATTGGACAGGTGTTTTACTCTGGTTATGGTACTGCAAACACATAATGTTTTAAGACAAAATATTAACATTAAAATATCATATTGTAATTCTGTAAGAGTTAAACTGATTAGAGTCTTCTTCAAATATGACAAGAGTTCACCATCAAGAATAGGCAACTGACACAGGGGAAACAATATTTTCATGTCACTTCGATACAGAAGTTACTTTTTCGTAGCAGGTTAGGAGAATTGACGTAGCAGGTTAGGAGACTGCTGTTAAGGTTAGGAAAAGGGTTAGGGGAAATGCTTTCCTAACCTGCTATGTAAATAAATCACTTTTTATCGAAGTGGCGTGAAAAGTGTGTGTCCCATTGACACAGAGAACAGTGACACAGAACAGGAAAGCAAGCACGACCAGGCATATAAATGCTTAATCATTTAAATTCAAATATTGCGATCAATCCATCCAGAATATAGGGTACTCTACGTGCGCATATTTCACGCCTTTGTAGTTGATTACAGTAGAGAAAAAACATAACCCACTCGCCACTTGAGTAGGCTATTTGAGCAACATGGACCTAGAAACGAAGTTAACATGTTTATATAAACAAGCTATCAACAGTGAACGCTACCTTACATAAAAACATTGCAATTTATTTTACTCTTACCGGGAAATGTTCTGGCTGATTCGTATTAGGGTATTTTCTCGTCTAGCGCCCTTCAAAGCTGACCTGTCACGATCCAATCTGCTTAATGTTTCCTGTGTCAATCCAGGCTAAGGATGTTTCTGAATGGGCGTAATGCCGTGTGCTAGTCTACAGTCGGCTACAATAAAACAAATAGGCTACGGGCGACAATTCAATCTCGGGATATAATTTCCCTACTCCAGGAACGTAGTTTCCTGTTCTTGTTTGATTACGTCGGTGCGGATGTTTTTGCGTATCGGAAGGGCGGACGGAGGTGATTTTCCACTGAGCTCGCGAAGGCTTTTCCATCGCAGCCGACGTGGGCGGAGGTTAGAATAATGCAGTACTGTAGCCTGCCTACTAGTGTGTAAAGTTGTATGATCTTGCTGCAATATGTCTACACGTGCTACGTTGGTTTAGCTACAATGTGACTACTTGAACTGCACCAGTTCTAGAACTAGACCCTACGTCCTATTAAGTATGCCTATGAATTATTTTCAATTAAAAACGATTCTACATCCCTCAATACATTTCTCTTTACATAGAAAGGTGAACGGAGAAGACAGCTATGCAACACAGCATTTAAAGTGTTGAATAAAAGCCTATTCTTCTTCCCATCGGCACATCAATTATATATACTCAATCCAAGGCAGATGTGACCTAAACAAATCTAATCCTATGTGCATTTGTCATTTGATATGAACACAACAGTAAGAGAATCCCAGTAAGTGACGCAATTGAAGAGGAAATGGCTTTAGTGGTGCCCTATTGCCTCTATTACCACCAGAAGCATCCATTATCATACTGCATACATCAATCATTACTGTAGCAGGCCTGCATGGAGAATAGCAAGCTATTCCCTTTACAGTGCAATACTTTTGACCAGGGCCTATATGACCAAAGGCCATAAAAGTAGTGCACTATAAAGAGAATGGGGTGTCGTTTGGGATATAACCACTGTCTGGCTGACTGATAGGAGCTTTCATGGGATTGATCAATACAGTTTAGCTGTTCAGAGCACTGAGAGACAGGGCTGAAAAACACAGCCACTGCACAATGACTTATTCCCTACAGTGCCTTCAGAAAAAATATTCACACCCCATGACTTCTTCCACATTTTGTTTTGTTACAAAGTTCGATTAAAATCGATTTCATTGTAAAAAATAATTGTCAACGATCTACACCAAATACTGTGTAATGTTAAATTGGAAGAAAAATCATAACAGTTGTAAAACATTTTTGAAAAATTAACATACCTTTGGCAGCGATTACAGCTGTGAGTATTTTTAGGTAAGTCTCTAAGAGCTTTCCACACCTGGATTGTGCAACATTTGTGTCACGCCCTGACCATAGTTTGCGTTGTATGTTTCTATGTTTTGTTTGGTCAGGGTGTGATATGAGTGGGCATTCTGTGTTGTATGTCTAGTTTGTCTGTTTCTATGTGTTTGGCCTGATATGGTTCTCAATCAGAGGCAGGTGTTAGTCGTTGTCTCTGATTGGGAGCCATATTTAGGTAGCCTGTTTTGTCTTTGTGGGTTGTGGGTGATTGTTCCTGTTACTGTGTTCACGTTACGGGACTGTTTCGTCTTCGTTCATTTTGTCGGTTTATTGTTTTGTTCGTTGTTTAAGTATTCTATTCAAATGGATAATCATCACGCTGCATTTTGGTCCTCCTCTCTTTCGCCCGACGAAGAACGTTACAGAATCACCCACCACCAAAGGACCAAGCAGCGTGGTAACGGGCAGCAGCAGCAGCAGCGGCCGAAATATCGAGAGGAATGGACATGGGAGGACATTCTAGACGGCAAGGGATGTTACACATGGGAGGAGATTCTGGCTGGAAGGGATCGCCTTCCATGGGATCAGGTGGAGGCAGCCAGGAGAACGGAGGCAGTAGGAAAAGGGAACCGGCGTTACGAAGGAACACGGCTGGCTAGGAAGCCCGAGAGGCAGCCCCAAAAATGTATTGGGGGGTCACATGGGGAGTGGAGCTAAGTCAGGTAGGAGACCTGAGCCAACTCCCCGTGCTTACCGTGGAGAGAGATGGTCCAGGCAGGCACCGTGTTATGTGGAGATACGCACGGTGTCTCCAGTACGTGTGCATAGCCCGGTGCGGTACATAGCAGCGCCTCGTTTCGGCCGGGCTAGAGTGGGCATCGAGCCAGGTGCCATGAAGCCGGCTCTACGCATCTGGTCTCCAGTGCGTCTCCTCGGGCCGGGGTACATGGCACCAGCCCTACGCATGGTGTCCCCGGTTCGCCAGCACAGCCCAGTGCGGCCTATTCCACCTCGCCGCACTGGCATGGCTACAGGGAGCATTCAGCCAGGTAGGGTTGGGCAGGCTCGGTGCTCGAGACCTGCAGTGCGCCTCCACGGTCCGGTCTATCCGGTGTCTCCTCCACGTACCAGGCCTCCAGTTCCAGCACCACGCACGAGACCTACAGTGCGCCTCCAGAGGTGTGTGTTCCCAGCCCGGTACCACCGGTTCCGGCATCACGCACCAGGCCTACAGTGCACCTCCAGGGTCCAGTATGCCCTGTTCCTCCTCCCCGCACTCGCCCTGAGGTGCGTGTCCCCAGCCCTGTACCACCAGTTCTGGCACCACGCACCAGGCCTACAGTGTGCCTCGGCAGGCCTGAGCCGCCCTCCTGTCCAGCGCCGCCTGAGCCGCCCTCCTGTTCAGCGCCGCCTGAGCCGCCCTCCTGTCCAGCGCCGTCTGAGCCGCCCTCCTGTCCAGCGCCGTCTGAGCCGCCCTCCTGTCCAGCGCCGCCTGAGCCGCCCTCCTGTCCTGAGCCGCCCTCCTGTCCTGAGCCGCCTGAGCCGCCCTCCTGTCCTGAGCCGCCTGAGCCGCCCTCCTGTCCTGAGCCGCCTGAGCCGCCCTCCTGTCCTGAGCCGCCTGAGCCGCCCTCCTGTCCTGAGCCGCCTGAGCCGCCCGTCTGTCCTGAGCCGCCTGATCCGCCCGTCTGTCCTGAGCCGTCTGAGCCGCCCTCCTGTCCAGCGCCGTCTGAGCCGCCCTCCTGTCCAGCGCCGCCTGAGCCGCCCTCCTGTCCTGAGCCGCCCTCCTGTCCTGAGCCGCCTGAGCCGCCCTCCTGTCCTGAGCCGCCTGAGCCGCCGTCCTGAGCCGCCTGAGCCGCCCTCCTGTCCTGAGCCGCCTGAGCCGCCCTCCTGTCCAGCGCCGTCTGAGCCGCCCTCCTGTCCAGCGCCGTCTGAGCCGCCCTCCTGTCCAGCGCCGCCTGAGCCGCCCTCCTGTCCTGAGCCGCCCTCCTGTCCTGAGCCGCCTGAGCCGCCCTCCTGTCCTGAGCCGCCTGAGCCGCCCTCCTGTCCTGAGCCGCCTGAGCCGCCCTCCTGTCCTGAGCCGCCTGAGCCGCCCTCCTGTCCTGAGCCGCCTGAGCCGCCCGTCTGTCCTGAGCCGCCTGATCCGCCCGTCTGTCCTGAGCCGTCTGAGCCGCCCTCCTGTCCAGCGCCGTCTGAGCCGCCCTCCTGTCCAGCGCCGCCTGAGCCGCCCTCCTGTCCTGAGCCGCCCTCCTGTCCTGAGCCGCCCTCCTGTCCTGAGCCGCCTGAGCCGCCCGCCTGTCCTGAGCCGCCTGAGCCGCCCTCCTGTCCTGAGCCGCCTGAGCCGCCCTCCTGTCCTGAGCCGCCTGAGCCGCCCTCCTGTCCTGAGCCGCCTGAGCCGCCCGTCTGTCCTGAGCCGCCTGATCCGCCCGTCTGTCCTGAGCCGCCTGAGCCGCCCGTCTGTCCTGAGCCGCCTGATCCGCCCGTCTGTCCTGAGCCGCCCGTCTGTCCTGAGCTGCCCGTCTGTCCAGAGGCGCCTGTGCCGCCCGTCTGTCCAGAGGCGCCTGTGCCGCCCGTCTGTCCTGAGCCGCCTGATCCGCCCGTCTGTCCTGAGCCGCCCGTCTGTCCTGAGCTGCCCGTCTGTCCAGAGGCGCCTGTGCCGCCCGTCTGTCCAGAGGCGCCTGTGCCGCCCGTCTGTCCAGAGGCGCCTGAGCCGCCCGTCTGTCCGGAGCCGCCCGTCTGTCCAGAGCCACCCGTCTGTCCGGAGCCGCCCCTCAGTCCGGAGGCGCCCCTCAGTCCGGAGGCGCCCCTCAGTCCAGTGGGGCCCTTTATTAGGGTTCACAGTCCAAGGTCGGCGGCCAGGGTCGCCGCTCGAAAGAGGCCACTGAAGCGGGTAATGACTATGGTGGAGTGGGGTCCACGTCCCGTGCCAGAGCCGCCACTGCGGACAGATGCCCACCCAGACCCTCCCCTATAGGTTTAGGTTTTGCGGCCGGAGTCCGCACCTTGGGGGGGGGTACTGTCATGCCCTGACCATAGTTTGCGTTGTATGTTTCTATGTTTTGTTTGGTCAGGGTGTGATATGAGTGGGCATTCTATGTTGTATGTCTAGTTTGTCTGTTTCTATGTGTTTGGCCTGATATGGTTCTCAATCAGAGGCAGGTGTTCGTAGTTGTGTCTGATTGGGAGCCATATTTAGGTAGCCTGTTTTGTCTTTGTGGGTTGTGGGTGAATGTTCCTGTTACTGTGTTCTTGTGTTTGTGTTCATGTTACGGGACTGTTTCGTCTTCGTTCATTTTGTCGGTTTATTGTTTTGTTCGTTGTTTAAGTATTCTATTAAAATGGATAATCATCACGCTGCATTTTGGTCCTCTCTTTCGCCCGACGAAGAACGTTACAATTTTCTCATTATTCTTTTAAAATTCTTCAAGCTCTGTCAATTTGGTTGTTGATCATTGCTAGACAACAATTTTCAGGTCTTGCCATAGATTTTCAAGTAGATTTAAGTCAAAACTGAAACTCTGCCACTCATGAACATTCACTGTCTTCTTGGTAAGCAACTCCGGTGTAGATCTGGCCTTGTGTTTTAGGTTATTGTCCTGCTGAAAGGTGAATTAATCTCCCAGTGTCTGGTGAAAATCAGTCAGAATCAGGTTTTCCTCTAGGATTATGCCTGTGCTTAGCTCTACCCCATTTCTTTTTTATCCTGAAAAAGTCCCCTGGCCTTAACGATTACAAGCATACCCATAACATGATGCAGCCACCACTATGCTTGAAAATATGGAGCGTTGTACTCAGTAATATGTTTTGGATTTGCCCCGAACATAACACTTTGTATTCAGGACAAAAAGGTCATTGCTTTGCCACATTTTTTGCAGTATTGCAAAACTGGATGCAGGTTTTCAAATATGTATTATTCTGCACAGGCTTCCTCCTTTTCAATCTGTCAATTAGGTTAATATTGTGGAGTAACTACAATGTTGTTGATCCATCTTCAGTTTTCTCCTATCACAGCCATTAAACTCTGTAACTGCTTTAAAGACTCCATTGGCCTACTGGTGAAATCCCTGAGCGGTTTCCTTCCTCTCTGGCAACTGAGTTAGGAAGGATGCCTGTATCTTTGTAGTGACTGGGTGTATTGATACACCATCCAAAGTGTAATTAATGATTTCACCATGCTCAAAAGGATATTCAATGTCTTATTTTTTTTTAAATATACCAATAGGTCCCCTTCTTTGCGAGGCATTGGACGACTTCCCTGGTCTTTGTGGTTGAATCTGTATTTGAAATTCACTGCTCGACTGAGGGACCTTACATGTAATTGTATGTGTGGGTTACAGAGATGAACTAGTCATTCAAAAATAAAGTTAAACATTATTATTGCACACAGAATAAGTTAAGCAAATGTATACTCCTGAACTTATTTAGGCTTGCCATAACAAAGGGGTTGAATACTTATTGACTCAAGACATTTCAGCTTTTCATTTGTAATTCATTTAAAAAAAATTCTAAAAACATAATTCCACTTTGACATTATGGAGTATTGTGTGTAGGCCTGTGACACAAAATCTCAATGTAATCAATTTTAAATTCAGGCTGTAACACAAAAAAAGTGGAAAAAGTCAAGGGCTGTGAATACATTCTGAAGGAACTGTATATAGTGCACCACTTTTGACCAGAGCCCTATGGACCTAGGTCAAAAAAGTGCACTATAAAGGGAATATGATATCATTTGGGACGCAATCAAGGAGTGTCTCAGGTTTAGAGCATCAGTTTGTCATTAGCCTACCAAGCCTCACAATACAGCGAAAGACGGTTGGGTTCTGTCTTCAAATGCAGGTAATATAATAAAGCAAATAATTGACCAGTAATTGTTGCATTTGTGTGGAAATGTTTGTGTAGTTAGTTGAGGAAAATAATTTTGGTGTTGTATTGTCCCACGCCTCAAGTGTCTTTCTGTAGTTATAAATGTAATTTTGTATTTTACATCTTGTCAATCTATGGTCAGTTGATCTGAATTAGCTTTTTTTCCATTTATAAGACGATAAGGCAAACACAATGTAGACCTATTAGAGCATTGAGTTTAGCTAAGGAGCGATGAGCAATATGAAAGAACGTACAATGAAATCATAGGCTATAATACAATACAGTTCTAAATATGCCTCATAAGACCGGCGATGTTACTAATCTTATAGGGAGTATCTAAGAAACTAGTAAAAAAAAGTGGTAATTCAAATACTTTCTATTTAATTCCAATTTACTTAAATAATATTGAAATATATATATATATTTGTGTATATGGGTAGCCTACAGTAATTGTATCAACCAAAACTCAGAACATACAAAGTCATTTAAAGGTCCAATGCAGCAATTTTTATCTCAATATCAAATAATTTCTGGGTAACAACTAAGTTCCTTACTGTGATTGTTTTCAATGAAATGGTCAAAAATAATGAAAAATAGCAAAGAGCAAATCTCAAGCAAAAATTTAGCAAGGACTGTCTGGGAGTGGTCTGAGTTGGGAGTGGAAAACTGAAAACTAGCTGTTATTGGCAGAGAGGTTTGGAACGCTCCTTCTTATTGGTCTATTAACTAATGTCACCAGGCAGGCCAAAACTCCATCCCACCAAAACAGGTAGAAATTTCAGGCAGTCTTTTCAAACAGCTCTTACACTAAAAGTGCATTGTCATCATTTTCACAATTTCACTTTTTTATTTCAACCTCTTAGTGTTCACTTCAATCACTGTAGATTATGGGGTTGAGATAGGTTAAAGAAGGATTTTTAAGCCTTGAGACAATTGATACATGGATTGTGCATATGTGCCATTTGAGGGTGAACGGGCAAGGCAAAAGATTTAAGTGCCTTTGAACGGGGTATGGTAGTAGGTGCCAAGCACACCGGTTTGAGTGTGTCAAGAACTGCAACGCGGTTGGGTTTTTCACGCTCAACAGTTTCCCGTATCAAGAATGGTCAACCACCCAAAGGATATGCAGGCAACTTGACACAACTGCGGGAAGCATTGGAGTCAACATGGGGAATGCTTTCGACACTTTGTAGAGTCCATGCCCTGACGAATTGAGGCTGTTCTGAGAGCACAAGGGGGTGCAACTCAATATTAGGAAGGTGTTCCTAATGTTTTGTACTGTATAAAACACAGAAAAATCACATTTTTGACTGCACTGGGCCTTTTAAACATAGATTTGAAAGGTGATTTATGCTTGCTGTGTCTGTTCTGTGCCTGGAATGTTCTATATGTAATTATATGGTTCTGTGTTCCTGACAGAGAACTGAGCAGAGCATGTCAGAGCTAGAGAGTGCCATGATCGCCATCATCCATGTGTTCCATAAATACTCGGGCCACAAGTGCAAGCTGAAGAAGGCAGAGCTCAAAGATCTTATCAATAACGAGATGAGTCACTTCATAATTGTGAGGCACTCTCTGGTTGTATCCCAAATGGATCCCTACCCTCTTAGGAAAAAAGGTGCTAGAACCTAAAATAATTATTTGACTGTCACCTAGGATAGCCCTTTGAAGAACCCTTTTTGGTTCCAGGGTATAAATGACCCTTTTGGGTTCCATGTAGAACCCTTTCCACTGAGGGTTCTACATGGAACCCAAAAGGGTTCTTTCTAACTGGAACCAAAAAGGGTTCTCATATGGGGACAGCCGAATAACCTTTTTTCTAAGAGTGTATTCCCTATATAGTGCACTACTTTTGACCAGAGTCGTACAGGCCCTGGACAAGTGTAGTGCACTATAATAGGGAATAGGATGCCATTTGGGACAGCTCCTATGTCTGTCCTCTGAGTATATTACTACATATGACAACACCCTCTATCATTTAAATTCAGCTGGAGTGTGTCATCATGGCGTTATACCACTGGCCTACATCCAATTAGAAAAAGAGGAATCGTTTTTTAGCCTTCTGTAGGAATTAAAAAATGAGTATTCTATGATTATTAGATTATTACACCTTATTAAAGCCTGCAGGTGAATGCTTTATTACTTGTTATAAGCATGTATGGGCCTATAGGACATTGTTAACTCAAAAACCTGACACAAGTTCTAATCAGACACAGATTACTCTTCACAGTTGACTGTTCTTGTCTCTTAAGAATATCCAAGAGAAAGAGACTCTGGATGAGCTGTTTGCAGACCTGGACCAGAACGGAGACCTGGAGATCGACTTCCAAGAGTTTATCGCTCTGATCGCCATGATGACGTCAACGTGCCATGATCTCTTCAGCACGGATCACCGCCGTTAGTGACACAATGTAAAGGGGAAGACTTGAGCGAGTGTCTGTGTGTGACCAGCAAAACACACATACATACTGTGTAACCCTCTCACATAAAGATGATGTAATGATGATAAAGCTACTTTGTTTACATTACATTGATTTTATTATGGTATAATAGTTGTGTTTATAAAAATCAAACAAATCAATGACAACAATACATAGACGCTTACATAAAAATCTGTATCGTGAAAATAGTGAAAGAAAACATTGAGTCCACTTGAATTTGGACAGTTGGGTGAGTTTTGAGTCTTGCATTGAGGAGTGATGCATGTGAGATGGACCGTTCTATCCCAATGTGGTCAAAAGGCTATTTGTCTTCCTTTCCCCTTAGATGGCGTTCCATAAATTCCAGGGTCCTCTTCCAGGCATCCTCTTGGGCGGCAGCATGGGGTACCAGGTGCCCTCCCCAGAGAGTGATAACTATATGGAAAAACAACAGGACAGCATGGGAAATAACCTGAAAATACAAATCACAATGTAGTTCTCTCATTTCTGAGATACTGTATGTTAATTATAATGTCTATTACCATTTTGTCAAATACCGTTATTTGGAAACCCTTTAAATTTGAATACATATGTTAGTGCTTGTAAGTGGATATATAAATCAAGAATAAAGGACTGATAAATGTACTTCAAGACAAATCTTTCAAAGTATGATTATCCTTTTAGGATACAATCATGACTATTTGTAAAAAGGTATCACTGAAAACAAGGTCATAACTGCATGACAAACTAAATATGAAAGAGAGGTGAAGGTGTGTATGGGAAGAGAGGACCACCCACGTTTCTTGGGTTGTGTGGTCCACATGGAGGCTCGGGAGTTGGGGGTGTAGGGCGGCTCAATCAGGTGACCAGCACCGGGGTATGACAGGCGGGTGAACAGGTGGGATCTACCAGCATCTTTAATCTTCTTCTCAATCTGAAAACCAAGGAAATATCTGTTCATTCAACTGGTCACGACTTTTGACTTCGACATTGGAAAAGTTATTACTCTCAGCAGCTATGACTAGCACACATTTGTGGCCAAATATATTGGCACCCTTGTACTTTAAAACAAATAATTCCCAATTTCTTCTAAAATAAGTTGAAATTGAAAAAAACAACATTTGGACGTCACACCTTTTCATTGGATTTTCAGCATTGCAGAACCACATTTATTTTTGTAATGAAAATAAAAACATGGCATGGAGAAAATGATTGGCACCCAGGAGCTAGTGCTTGGTTGCATAGCCTTTGGCCAAGATAACTGCATGCAAAATAAACCTCAATTCTGGGGGAAGTATTCTGTGGACCAATGAAACAAAATTAGAGCGCTTTGGCAATACAAATCAGCGCTGTGTTTACTGATGACCAAACAAAGCATTCAATGAGAAGAACACCCTCCCTACAATCAAATATGGGGCAGGTTTGATAATGCCGTGGAGTTGCTTTTCTGCCTCTGGTACTGGAGGCCTTGAACGTGCACAAGGCATCATTGAAGGTTGTGGTTCCAGCAGGACAATGACCCCAAACACACATCAAAAAGCACCCAGGAATTGTTAAGAAGAGATGCTGGACTGTTCTGCCGTGGCAAGCTGAAGAGTCCAGATAACAGCAGTTGGTGGAGGGCACCCCTGACATATTGAAGTTTTCTACTAAAAAGTGGCCCCAAATTGTCAGTAGAAAGGTGCACAAAGCTCAATGATGGCTACAAGAAGCATTTGTCTGCAGTTATCTTGGCCAAAGGCTGTGCAACCAAGTACTAGGTCCGGGTTACCAATAATTATGCCCATACCATTTGCCTTTATTTTCTCAATTAAAATTGTAAACTTAAGTTTACAAAAATAAAAGTGGTTCTGAAATGTTCACGACTTTTGACTTCGACATTGGAAAAGTTATTACTCTCAGCAGCTATGACTAGCACACATTTGTGGCCAAATATATTGGCACCCTTGTACTTTAAAACAAATAATTCCCAATTTCTTCTAAAATAAGTTGAAATTGAAAAAAACTACATTTGGACGTCACACTTTTTCATTGGATTTTCATAAAATACAATAACAATGTAATGGTGATCCACTTTTTTTAAAATAAAAAAACAACAGTTATTTTAGAAGAAATAAGGACTTATTTAAGAAACGTGCAAGGGTGCCAATATATTTGGCCGTAACTGTATATACTACCATAGTATGCCATATTGTAGTTTAATGGTAAGGCAATCCCATGAAGTAGGCCTACCTCATCTGCGTTCTCAATAGCTGCACAGCTCAAGTCGTCTTCACCCACAATGTACAGTAGGGGGCAGCACAGGTTTTCAACCTGCACAGATAGACGATATCTTTGTAGATGTACAGGTAGTCTTGCGTAGCAATACCTCCAAATCAAGTTGTTGTCACGCCTCCTTTCCAAATAGGGAAGCCTGGTCCTTGATGAGGCTAATGTACCTCTAACCCTCTGAATCAAATTCTACATTAATTGCCACAAAAGATGCACAAGTACTCCTCACACCGATTCTCTAAATAAAATATGTTCTGCTTGAATTATTATTATTTTTTTTACAATTCTGTGCAGCTGGCTGGAGGGGGTTCTTGACCCTATCAATATTTGAGAGGGTCACTCAGGGTCGTACATTTGCTTTGTTCTCAGGTGGAATGTTGTTGGGCATGGACACTTCTCTGAAACTGACGTAGCCCTCTTCATCGTAACTCCAGTGCTTCTGATCCCTATAACATAATATAACAGTGGGTGGGATAAGAAAAGAGCAGCATCCCTATTTAAGCAATAACACAATAGATTGAGAATTACCTCATTTAGTTCCTGTCAAGTCATCTTTTCAGGCATACTCTCATTCTCAAACCTTATTTCTGTTATATGTTTGCGTGGTAACTAACCCTTCAAAGCTTTCTGTCATGCCGTCGCTGTCCGAGAGTTTGTTGAAACTTCCTATTGGACCATTGACTCCGATCACACACCTGGGCTGAGGGAGAAAAAATGAGTGAATGGGAATATCAGGTATTTCAAACCAGATGCAGTCCTACAAGGAGACTCATATTATTCATCATACTAATAGGCCTGTCATATTTGAATATAGCCTTTAGTCTCTACTTTCTTATTTGCCCAAATTCTGGTCATTCCACCTCAGGCTACATCAGACATAACAGCTCTTGATCACAACACAAGAGGTATAAACATGATTTCATATTTCCAAGGCTAGTAGTTGTTTGATGACTGGTAAACAATAATTCAGATGACCGCTTCAGGGGGTTGTATGGCCAGACTTACATTGACATCAATCTGAGTGGCGATTCGCAGAGCCAGGTAGACCCCGAACGAGAGGCCCATGACCCCCATCCTGTCCCCACACACCTGGGGGTGGTCCTGGAGAAACTGGAACGCAGTCTGTCAATGCCCATGGAGAAAACAAGGAGAAAATAAAGTTTTGCTCAGGTGCCAGAATGTTAGGTACATACAGGGTTGAATCACCTTGGTACTTTGAAACATAGCACATATTACCTTGAAGTAGGCATCTCCCACATTGATAGTGTTGAGTGGACCAGGGATGTCTTTATGGCCAAAGTAGGCCAGGGAGAGACTGGCAAAGCCTCGGGAAGCAAACAGGGCTGAGCGGTACTCTATCAGCCCCCCGCCCATACCCCACAGGTCCATCATGGCTGGGAATGGACCTGGACCTATGGAGGCAACAACAGAGAACATCAAATACTCTGAGCATTTGGAATAAAGTCTCAGTCATAATACTTTGTGTAAAGACACTCTGTAATATATATCGTGCTATAATCGAAGATTCTAAATATGATTTGATATGTAGAATTTAACAAAAAAAACCTGGGGGTAAGAACAAGGTCCCCACTACTCCGTTCTGCCGGATCTCTATTCTCCGGACCCCTGGTGCCATGTACCAGCGTTCCACAGTCACTGCAGCCAGCTCCTGTTCCCCTCTCTGTCGCTGCTCCTTGTTGGAACCATGACTGGATGGAACCGGAATGTGACCCTCTAATAAGGACAACTGTACAGAGTACGGAGTCTCAACGTTTTTCTTCCGCAGCCTGTGGGAAAATACACAGATGAAATTGTCACTGTCATGGGCTTTGCATACAAAACAAAGACTGTATCCAACGCCTCCTGGACCAATATATATATAATTGTATTATTTTTTATTAACTATCCCTTTAAAAAATATATTTTGTGTTGATTGACTTTGTTGATCAAAAGCATGTGTCTCTGAATCATATTCAATGTGTCCATGGCTTTGCATGATTTGTTAATTATTATCCCTGTTCCCACCTCAGACCCTCTCTCTCTCCAGGTGCAGGCTGCAGGGCCCAGAATAGTCCCATGGGCTCACAGCCCACATAGGAGCCCCCTACAGACTCATCCCTGGTCACTGTGAGGAGAAGAGGGTTAGGGGAGGGAGAATGAAGAGAGGGTGAGATAGTCTGAGAGGAGAGTATAATAGTTAAAATAAAACAATTTGCTATCAGATTCCCAGCCCCTGCATACTGTAGCTCGGTCACGTGACTCACAGTTGACGACACCCCTCCCATCTGTGTTGTAGTGAGAAAACGCTTCCCATAGGTCACCGTCCTCGTTATGCATGCGGGCACACACCGTAATAGGTGAGTGGGGGGGGAGGTGACGTCCCTCTAGGGTAATCGGCTCATCTATGAGGGCGCGGTTGGGTTTAGCTGTCAAAAAGGGAGCTGGTCTACATGTCTTCCATCTCACTTGGCCTAAGAAGCACACCGAAACAACATGGGATCAAATAAGGGATTTTGCACTTCATGCAATTTAGTTACACTTTAAAAGGACAAGATATAAGGAGGTAGACTGTGGCTGCTTCATAGCCCTGATGAGACACAGGCGTTTCAGTAAATGGAAAACGTGGGAAAGTCACGGTAAAAGAAAGATAGTCACACATAGAACATCATCTGTATTGACAAGGACAAAAGTTTGGTCAATGTAATGTGCTTTCAGAGCTTCCAGAGGGATATGACGTCTTTTAAATGTCAGTATTTTTTAAACCTTCCGTTTTGGACTCGATGTGTCAATGTACGGCTCATAATACACCATCTGTAATGCAATACTTAGTGAACGCGCATTTTCAAATTCTACATATTGGAATTCGTAACATATCATGCGAATTGGAGGACATAACACATCATCATGCAAAATGGATGATGGACATCCACAAATTCATACATTTCCCTACTTATTTATTTGGACAGTGGAGTTAAATCGTTTAATTCGGCTCTATACTCCACCATTTTGGATTTGTGATCAAATGTTTCCTATGAGGAGACAGTACATCTAGTCCCCCCATTTGAAGGTGTCATACGTATTTGGACAAATGCACTTATAGTGTATTAGAGTAGTGAAAAGTATTTGTAGTATTTGGTCCCATATTGCTAGCACGCGATGCCTACATCAACTTTGTGACTCTACAAACTTGATGTGTGCATTTGTAGTTTGTTTTGGTTGTGTTTCGGTTTATGTTGTGCCCAATGGTAAATAATATATTGTGTCATTTTGGAGTCACTTTTATTGTAAATAAGAATAGAATATACAGTGTTTTTGTAACACTTCTAAATGAATGTGGATACTCCCATGATTACGGATAATCCTGTATGAATTGTGAATAATGATGAGTGAGAAAGTTGCAGAGGGTCAAAGACCATACCCCCAAGACATGCTAACCTCTCACCATTACTATGAACAGGGGAAGTTAGAATGTCTTGGGGGTATGATCTTTGACCACCCGTAACTTTCTCACTCATCATTCAGGATTATCTGTAATCGCATGATCAAATTGACAGGTGACTCCTGCTCGCTGGAAAAACTTTGGCTTTCTCGTCCGGGGAAGGCAGCTTGTAAAACGATAAAACTGTTAATAATTTAGTCTACCATGCTTCTAATTTTGAGAATAAAAATGTAATATTAGGATATCATTCCACAAATTGGACAGAGAGCATACATCACATTTCTATAGTTGCTGGATCATTTGGAACTTGCCAGAAGATGCCGTCGCTACCATTACGCTTGTTTACACTGAGCTGCACTGAGGTCGGAATGCAATCATGGTTACATTAAGACACCATGGAGCCGACGCGAGATATGGGTCGGAAAACCTACCTCAATGCAGGGATGGAATATGCCACTGTACTCCAAATGTTATCTTTATCCACACTGCTCCATCGAGAAGACTGAAATACTGCTAGTTTCCCCAGAAAACTGCCCTTTTCGTCCTCGTGCTAGCTACTAGTAGCCACAGCAGCCATAATGGAATGGCGAGTCGCGTTGAACAACAAAGAAGCTGATTGGCTGACACTGCCATTCCAAAATGGCCACGGTGGCTACTGCTAGCTAGCATGAGGGCAAAAAGGTCAGTTTTCCGGGAAAACTAGCAGTATATAAATCTTCTCAATGGAGCAATGTGGATAAAGGTCAAATTTGGGTTTCCTGACCCATATCTCGCGCCGGCACCACATCTTAATGTAACCATGATTGCGTTCCGACCTCAGTGCAGCTCAGTGTAAACTAGCATAACGGTAGGGTCGGTATCTTCTGGCAAATTTGTAACGGGCATTTTTTTTCTTCTTCAAGGGGCTGATTGTTGACAGAATTTGACTGAGTTTTCTTGAATTTGTGGCTGTGGTAACTAGTGGTAAGCAACTGAACGTAATGGACAATTGATTGGCAGGTGGAATGATGTCCAATGAGACTGCAAACTAAAAGTGGGAAGCGGGATCAGGTCAGCCCAGTATTGTTCAATGAGGTTGCATGGTGGGCCCAAGTCTGCTCAGTGCACACCACAGAGCACGTGCACACCACAGTTTTGTTTTTACTCTCTTTATGCACACGCTGCAGGACTCGAGAACAATGATGTGATATACATGTCCAGGTAACTGCCAAAATAAAGGAAACACCAACATAAAGTTGGGGGCCGTTGGGTCACCACGAGCCACCAGAGCTGCCAGAACAGCTTCAATGCGCCGTGACATAGATTCTACAAGTGTCTGGAACTCTATTGGAGGGATGTGACAACATACTTCCATGAGAAATTCCATCATTTGGTGTTGGAAAATGCTGTCTCAGACGCTGTTCTAGAATCTCCCATAAGTGTTAAATTGGGTTGAGATCTGATGACTGAGACACACACTCTTTAAACCCCCTATGCTCATTTGAGACCCATCCTTCAAAGTCACTGAGATCTCTTCTTCTAGCCGTGGTAGCCAAAATAATGGGCAAGTGGGCATTTTTATAGGGTCTTGCTATCCAGAATCCTTGGGATTTCCCTACCCCATTGACATTGAAATTTAAAATGGTTAGGGTAAGGGTTATGGTTTGGGGTTAAGGTTAGGGGTAGGGTTAGGACGTCCCAAGGATTCCAGATAGCGCTACCCTTTTTTTTTTTATACATGACCCTAAGTGTAACAGTTGTTCAAATACTTTGTGAATTTCACCAGGTTCAGATATTAATATAGCATGTTGATTTGTTACTATGCATGCCTTCATCCTGGGAATAGGGGAGCGCATATTTACGTTTTGCCCTGCTGAAATAATTTTGATGCACTAGGAGAGGTAGGCACGCTTTTTCTGTCGTCTTCAGAAAAGTTAGATTCCTTTATGCACAAAGTCATGACACACAGTGTTTTGTTCATGAATAATGTGTTTTGTTCATGAATAATGTTGTATATTTAGAGTTTACTCATAAGGGTATTGTATTGTTGATGCAATTGTAATTGTACTTTTTAGGATGATATTAACATTCTGAATTCAACATGTGGTTACTAGCTAGCTAAGGTATTGTATGTGTGAACGATGGCTAGCTTCGACTGATCCCAGTCATTTGTATTGTGCGCCTGTTGTAGAAAGAGGTGACGATTGGCAGAACATATTTGTGCTCTACAAATGTGAGAGAGAATTCTGATATATTAAAACAACCTGATCTCCGAAGTCCATGTCTTTAGTCTCAATCAATCACACACAACGCAGAGGTACAGCGGTGCAGTACAGCACCGGTTACATAAGCATGATGGGATGTTTTAATGGCTTAATTAACTCAGGAACCACACCTGTGTGGAAGCACCTGCTTTCAATATACTTAGTATCCGTCATTTACTCAAGTGTTTCCTTTATTTAGGCAGTTACACGTATGTGACGTGTACACAATTGTGCACAATTTTTGGGACCCTTTTTGGCTCTTGAGCGCTACTTTCTAAACTTCTGGCTTAAAAGTATACAAACCCTTTGTAGCATCACTTTAATCCATCACTTTCTTACCCACGGCAGGTTGCACACATGCTATCTTCCTGTAGATGTTGACCCATTGAAGCACAAACTTGTCTGAGAGACGACATAGCACCGACACACACAGGTGTGCTCTAAGCATGCTAGCCAGTCAGTACTCCCTATGTAGAGAAGAACATGTGCAATGATCAAACATATACATGAGAATATAAAATATTGTTAAGTGTTTGTGAGAGTTTTTGTTGTCTTACCCCGAGTAGCCTAGTACTGAAGTAATGTAAGTAATGTTTCTCTAGCTCACTGTAGTTATTTTTCACTAACAGAGACTGAACTTCAACCTCTATCTTGTGCAACTTGCCAACTTCCCAGCCCAATGCCTAGTCACTGTTTCGGGAGTTAACTTTTCATTAGATTACCTGGGGCCTCATTTATAACTGTTGCGTCAATTTCACACTAAATATCTGCATGCACCATTTCTTAAAAGACTGCGCACATACAAAAATATTGAGATTTATATTTGGAGCACACCATACATAGGCATGTTTCCTGTTATAAATCAGCCCCGTCAAATCAAATCAAATCTAATTTGTCACATGTGCCGAATACAACGGGTGTAGACCTTACCGTGAAATTCTTACTTACATGCCCTTAAACAACAATGCAGTAAAGAAAAATATCTACTAAATAAACTAAAGTAAAAAAAAAAAAAGGTATAACGATAATGAGGCTATATACAAGGTGTACCGGTACCGAGTCAATGTGCGGGGGTACAGGTTAGTCGAGGTAATTTGTACATGTAGGTAGGGGTAAAGTGACTGTGCATAGATAATAAACAGTCCGGGTGGCCATTTGATTAATTGTTCAGCAGTCTTATGGCTTGGGGGTAGAAGCTGTTAAGCACATACCCCTGAAGGGCCCCCATGTTGAGGATCAGCGTGGCAGATGTGTTGTTGCCTACCCTTAACACCTGGGGGGTGGCCCATCAGGAAGTCCAGGATCCAGTTGCAGAGGGAGGTGTTTAGTCTGAGGGTCCTTAGCGTAGTGATGAGCTTTGTGGGCACTACGGTGTTGAACGCTGAGCTGTAGTCAATGAACAGCATTCTCACATAGGTGTTCCTTTTTTCCAGGTGAGAAAGGGTAGTGTGGAGTGCGATTGAGATTGCATCGTCTGTGGATCTGTTGGGGCGGTAGGCGAATTGGAGTGGGTCTAGGGTTTCCGGGATGATGGTGTTGATGTGAGCCATGACCAGCCTTTCAAAGCACTTCATGGCTACCGACGTGAGTGCTATGGGGCGGTAGTCATTTTTGGGCACAGGGACTATGGTGGTATGCTAGAAACGTGTAGGTATTACAGACTCGGTCAGGGAGAGGTTGAAAATGTAAGTGAAGACACTTGCCAGGTGGTCCGCACATGCTCTGAGTACACGTTCTGGTAATCCGTCTGGCCCTGCGGCCTTGTGAATGTTGACCTATTTAAAAGTCTTGCTCACATCGGCTAAGGAGAGCGTGATCACACAGTCGTCTGGAACAGCTGGTGCTCTCATGCATGCTTCCTTGTTGCTTACCTCGAAGCGAGCATAAAAGGCATTTATCCCGTCTGGTAGGCTCGCGTCACTAGGAAGCTCGTGTCTGGGTTTACCTTTGTAGTCCATAAGTTTGCAAGCCCTGCCATATCTGACGAGTGTCAGAGCCGGTGTAGTAGTATTCAATCTTAGTCCTGTATTGACGCTTTGCCTGTTTGATGGTTTGTCTGAGGGCATAGCATCTGGATTAGTGTCCCGCTCCTTGAAAGCTGCAGCTCTAGCCTTTAGCTCGGTGTAGATGTTGCCTGTAATCCATGGCTTCTGGTTGGGATATGTACGTATGGTCACTGTGGTGATGACGTCATCGATGCACTTATTGATGAAGCCGGTGACTGAGGTGGTATACTCCTCAATGCCATTGGATGAATCCCGGCATTGCGAAACTGTGCGCTTGAACGAGCATTATAACTTCACCTGAAAAAGAAAAATGCCCATCATTCACCTTTTATGGTGACAATAACGCCCCTATTTGTTGTATACTTTGGAAGTATTAGAATTAGGCCGAGGCAGTTTCTAAAGGAAATAGCAATGGTGAACTTGATCAAATGTCTTTGGAGGTTTGATGGCAGAATGTTAAACTTTTGCAGTGACATTTGCTGTAGGCCTCAGCTATCTGACAAACAAAATGTTTCAGAAGAACAAAATGTATTTCAAATTGCTGAGGACCTGTAAACAGATCGTTTGATCATTTGTTAGTGTCTAATGTTTTGTATTGACTTTTTCCTTGAACCTATATGCTGCACTGCCTGCGAAATCTGAAACACTATCTACTTACAGTGGTGGCCATACACACTTCAATGCAAAAAAATACTGTCAGTTCACCTGTTAAATTATACGGTATGTTATAAACCACCATCCCTATCTTATTCATAGAGCTAAATACTTTAAATAATAGCCTATCTAATAGGCCCAATTACATGAGAGATGCGCATGGTATTTGTTGTAGGATACTTTGGGAAAAAGGTGAGGCCAGAGAAGGTGAGGAATTTATTCTGCAAAGGTTATACAAATATTTATTATGTTTAGAAATTAAATATTGTCTACTTGAGAAATGTGAAATTACAGTATTCAGACTTAGAGAAGTAGCCTATAATTGTCTGTTCTACTGTTATTAAACTGCGCTCCGGATCAGATGGCATAGAGCAAAATACTTTAAATGGCTCATCTACAGTGGCGACCCGCCATTCAGGGCAGGTGGGGCGAGCCCTTATGCTCTTGGGAGAATCCCCGATACCACCTTGGAGGGCAGTCCAAATGATTAGCCAAGCAAGGGAAGTTTGCAACGTAAGCACCTCAGCCATCGTTTTTAGTCGAGTTTGCGAGGGTACAATTACGTTCACTCCGGGGCCTGAAACTCAATTCAATTTGCGACGATTGTACATCCGCAAAGAAAAGTCTGCCAAAACTTAAAAACAACATCAATGGAGAAGTCAACATACAAGTGTAAGTAAAAATGAATGCAAATTGTGCTACTAATGCACATGATGGCACAAACATGTCTCGTAAAAAGTAAATAGGTTTTTGTTCGGTTATCTTTTGGAGATTGTAGAAATAAAACATTTTCCTTCAGAAGTTCCAGCTAGGCAGGCATTAGTTAGCTAATTAATTTGCTAGCTATCATACAGTAGGCATATATTAATAATTATATAGTTAATATAAGTAGACATGCAATCATAATTGACTGTAGAGCATATAAAGCACCCACAAGCTACCGGTGGCTGAAAACACAATCATCACGGAATGCAAGTGTATACTCGTCAGACGTCATCAGAAGTGTCCACTTAATTTGAGGGCTGAGGGGATGGGGTGTATCTTTAAAGTGTTCGGACTGCAGCCCAAGAATGTGAGCCCTTGGGTCAGTCCAAAGACTTAGATTAGAAGTGCCCTTCCAAGAAGGCTCAAGGTCATTGGACAAAGATAAAATGACGTATAATCGGGCCTCCCTGGTGGCGCAGTGGTAGCTGTGCCACCAGAGACTCTGGGTTCGAGCCCAGGCTCTGTCGCAGCCGGCCGTGACCGGGAGGTCCACGGGGCGACGCACAATTGGCCTAGCGTCGTCCGGGTTAGGGAGGGTTTGGCCGGTAGGGATATCCTTGTCTCATCGCGCACTAGCGACTCCTGTGGCGGGCCGGGCGCAGTGCACGCTGACCAGGTCGCTAGGTGTACGGTGTTTCCTCCGACACATTGCTGGCTGGCTTCCGGGTTGGATGCACGCTGTGTTAAGAAGCAGTGCGGCTTGGTTGGTGTCAGGACCCGGTGAGAGAAACAGTCACTAATAGTCGGCAGAACCCAGAAGATGAGGCAGACTCAGCAGTACTAGAGATGGTGGTTTAATAAAAGGACAAGATCTTCAGGCAAAGAATATAAATCCACCACGTCCACAAATAAAGCCAAGAGGCACAAAATGGATATCCTCCAAAAATACAAAGAAACTCCACAAAGTGGTAAAAACAGCAGGGAAAAACAAACCTCAAAAGACTACTCAAAAATACACAAGCACTAAACCAGAGAACCTCTGGAAAATCCAATAAGAGAAATATATGTTACAACAAGGCTGGGGCTGGGTGCTAACATACAAACACTGAGCAAAGAACTGAGGAACACACAGGGTTTAAATACTAACAAGGGAACGACACACAGGTGCAAACAATAATTAGAGCAAGGAAAAACAAAAGGTACAAAAAAGGTGCAATGGGGACATCTAGTGACCAAAACCTGAACAGTCCTGGCCAAAACCTGACAGGTTGGGTTGTGTTTCGGAGGATGCATGGCTCTCGACCTTCGTCTCTCCCGAGCACGAAGGTCGAGTATGGTGGGTCCAATTAAACAAGAGACAGGAAGAATTGTATCCTAACTTCTTGTAGGCCTATAGGCTACCTCATGAGTATGAATGAAACCATCCTAGAAAAGGTGAGGAATTTATTCTGCAATGATCATGGAGATGGCGCCGGAGAAGATGACAGATGTTTTACGTGCCCCCAGCCGATTGTGTTTTTTTGTTAGTTCATAACTTATTTCTTTACTTATTTTGTACTTAATGTTGCCGCTACCGTATCTTATGACCGAAAATAACTTCTAGACATTAGGACTACGATTACTCACCACGGACTATCAGAATCCTTTTTTTCCTTTCACGACTGTGACGACCTCAAAGCAAAGGATATACTGCTTCCTCAGAAACAGGCCCTGATCCCAGTGATCTGCATGAAGAGTAGGCGGGCTGCCTTCTGAGAATTTGTTGGTGATCGAATAAACCCCCCCCCTCCATTCTGCTAGCAAACGTGCAATATTTGGACAATAAAATCGACAAGTTACGCGGAAGATTAAACTACCAACGGGACATTAAAAACTGCAACATCTTATGCTTCACGGAATCGTGGCTGAACGACGACAACATCAACATACAGCTGGCTGGTAATACGATGCACCGGCAGGATAGAACAGCGGCGTCTGGTAAGACAAGGGGCGGCAGTCTATGTATTTTTGTAAACAACAACTGGTGCACGATATCTAAGGAAGTCTCAAGCTATTGCTCGCCTGAGGTAGTGTATCTCATGATAAGCTGTGGACCACACTACTTACCGAGAGAGTTTTCCGCACTGAGCTAAAGGCTAGAGCTGCCACTTTCAAGGAGCGGGACTCTAATCCGGAAGCTTATAAGAAATCCCGCTATGCCCTCTGAAAAACCATCAAACAGGCAAAGCATCAATACAGGACTAAGATCGAATCGTACTACACCGGCTCTGACGCTCGTCGGATGTGGCAGGGCTTGCAAACCATTACAGACTACAAAGGGAAGCACAGCCAAGAGCTGCCCAGTGACACGAGCTAAACTACTTCTATGCTCACTTTGAGGCAAATAACACTGAAACATGCATGAGCTGTTCCGGAAGACTGTGTGATCACGCTCTCCGCAGCCGATGTGAGTAAGACCTTTAAACAGGTCAACATTCACAAGGCCGCAGGGCCAGACGGATAACCAGGACGTGTACTGCGAGCATGCGCTGACCTCCTGGCAAGTGTTTTCACTGATATTTTCAACCTCTCCCTGTCCGAGTCTGTAATACCAACATGTTTAAAGCAGACCACCAAAGTCCCTGTGCCCAAGAACACTAAGGTAACCTGCCTAAACAACTACCGACCCGTAGCACTCACGGCTGTAGCCATGAAGTGCTTTGAAAGGCTGGTCATGACTCACATCAACACCATCATCCCAGAAACCCTAGAACCACTCCAATTTGCATACCGCCCCAACAGATCCACAGATGATGCAATCTCTATTGCACTCCACACTGCCCTTTCCCACCTGGACAAAAGGAACACCTAAGTGAGAATGCTATTCATTAACTACAGCTCAGCGTTCAACACCATAGTGCCCTCAAAGCTCATCAATAAGCTAAGGACCCTGGGACGCCCCCATTCTCATCAACAGGGTTGCAGTGGAGCAGGTTGAGAGCTTCAAGTTCCTTGGTGTCCACATCACCAACAAACTAACATGGTCCAAGCACACCAAGACAGTTGTGAAGAGGGCACAACAAAACCTATTCCCCCTCAGGAGACTGAAAAGATTTGGCATGGTTCCTCAGATCCTCAAAAGGTTCTACAGCTGCACCATCGTGAGCATCCTGACTGGTTGCATCACTGCCTGGTATGACAACTGCTCGGCTTCCGACCGCAAGGCACTACAGAGGGTATTGCGAACGGCCCAGTACATCACTGGGGCCAAGCTTCCTGCCATCCAGGACCTCTATACCAGGCGGTGTCAGAGGAAGGCCCTAAAAATTGTCAAAGACTCCAGCCACCCTAGTAATAGATTGTTCTCTCTGCTACCACACGGCAAGCGGTACCGGAGCACCAAGTCTAGGTCCAAGAGGCTTCTAAACAGCTTCTACCCCCAAACCATAAGACTCCTGAACATCTAGTCAAATGGCCCCCCCTCTCACCCCCTCTATACACCAATGCTACTCTCTGTTGTCATCTATGCATAGTCACTTTAATAACTCTACCTACATGTACATACTACCTCAACTAACCGGTGCCTCCGAACATTGACTCTGTAATCGTACCCCCCTGTATATAGTGTCGCTATTGTTATTTTACTGCTGCTCTTTAATTACTTGTTACTTTTATCTCTTATTCATATCCGTATTTTTTGAAACTGCATTGTTGGTTGGGGGCTCATAAGTAAGCATTTCACTGAAAGGTCTACACCGTTGTATTCGGAGCATGTGACTGATACAATTTGATTTGATATGAAATAATACAGCCTAGGAAATAGATGCGTTTCCAATTATTTTAGAACGCAAAGATAAACAAAATTGATATTCTCTCTTTTCACTAACGGCAAAAGATTGCATCTTGTTATTAACCTTATTTATTTGTTATGAACAAACCTATCCATCTTATCCCCATTTACACAAAATAATAGGTATAATGTAGTGAACATTATGCCATAATCCAGTCCATGTATTGGTACTATGGGATTCCAGTCCCATGTTTTACAGTAGCCAGACGGTAGGAGTGATATGCCATGTGAACTATGTAATGCCAGCATACCTCGGAGTAAAGTTAAACTAAAGTGTACGAACGCCCCGGCTTCAGTTCTTATAAACATACGCAACCTGAACAACTGTGGATGTTACACTAGGTTGCTTACAATGCAATACTTCAACCACTAGAAACTGTGCATACGCGTCTAAAGTTTTGCGGGAAGGTGAGCACATTCTCACTTCAAGTTCAGTTTTTATAAATGCTAAAAACTGTCGCACGCATGTTTTGGGGTATATTTGGTCAATTCGCACTGTTTAAGAGGCCCCAGAGTTATATGCCTTGTGATAGGTTTATACTATCTGTAACTGTGTCTTCATTAATTTAAGAGCAATCCAAAATCAGACAATTGTGAATGAATAGAATAGCCTATAACGCAGATCGGCAGTGATCGATAGGATTAATTTAGTAACAGCTGTCATTCTAACTTTGTTTAAATAACATTACTTATGAGAGGAGTGAGAGAGAAGTAAGCAAAGCATTTAAGGAACGGTAATTGTTTCAAAACGTTGATATGGCATTGTCTTGGATACCTACCTAATATTTTTCACAGTGTTGATCGCTAGAAACTTTTATTTGTTTCCTCTTGGCCCGGCAAACTTTCAGGGCCCACCCAGTAAAGAAATGTGAGATCTAGGAATGTGTGTCAAAATAAAAGTCTCAGAAGAATGAAATACATTACTGCAACTTGTAAAGGCCTTAAAACAAAATCCTAACACCAGAAGTAGTAACCTCGGCAGGCAAAAGCAGTGAAAAAAATACGTTTTTATTCAACTTATTTTTTTTTAAATAGCCGGATTTCCCTTCCCATTCCAGATACAACATACTTTTCTTGTGAAATTAAGTTTATAGAGGAACATCTCTTCTGGGTCAATTGTGTTGCTGTTTTCTGTTATTCGTCATCAGCTCCACGTTATCGCGTAGTTTTATGGTGGGATTTAATGTCTGTTGTACTTTTGGATATCTCACTACCTAACACTCCAACTCGATATTGAATATCAGTAAAAGTAGGCGACGCTTTGTAAAGTCAATAATACCTACTGCTAACAAGCCAGCTAGTTATGTTTGGTAGGTAGCTAGCTAGGTTGCCAGGCAGAAGATACCGACCCTACGGTTAAGCTTGTTTACACTGAGCTCGGAAAGCCATCGTGGTAACATTATGACACAATTGAGCCAGCGCAAGATATGATTTCGGAAAACGTACCTCAATGCAAGGATATGATATGCCACTGTACTCCAAATGGTACCTTTATCCGCACTGCTCCACGGAGAAGATTGAAATACTATTAGTGTTCCTATGTTGTTCAACACAACATGCCATTCCATAATGGCTACCGGTAGCTAGCATGATGACGAAAAGGGCTGTATTCTGGGGGAAAAGAGCAGTATTTAGATCTTCTCGATGGAGCAGTGTGAAATCGTCACATTGAGTAAGTACATAGTATATGCCATCCCTGTATTGCGGTACGTTTTTCAACTCATATCTCTCGCCAGCTCCAAAGGTGTCTTAATGATGATTTCGTTCCGACCTCAGTGCAGCTCAATCAGCGTAAACAAGCGAAATGGTAGGGTCGGTATCTTCCGGAAAGCTAGCTAAGAAGCTATCAACCAGTTGTTGACGTACTGCTAGCAAGCCAGTCAGCCAATGTCGGTCAGCTATCAAGTTGCTAGAATTGTTTTTTTTACAAGAGGACATGTAAAACACGAGTTTGTCACTTAGTTAGCTAGTTCGTTGGCAAGTAAGCCTAGCAATGTTGTTAGCCTAACTAGACAACTAGAATAATGCTTATAACAGCTAATAGCTAGTTAGCTAGGTCGTCATGTACTAGCTAGCTAACTCGATTGAAATGGATCTGTGAAATGTCTGCCATTTCATTCCAGGTCTTGCGTCACTGACTCCATATACATCAGAGTAGTAGCCTTGCACTCATTTTCAGCTGCTCGGGGTTCCCTGTGTCCCCTCCTTAAGCGTTGGAATGGGCAGTCATTTCCGCAGCTACATCTGGGACCCGGTCCTCATCTTGTCCCAGATTGTGTTGATGCAATGCATCTACTACAGCTTTCTGGGTCTGTGGTTGGCTGGAGTGGACAGTCTCGTACAAACCAACAGATCGCTGGACCAGATCTTCAGTTATGAGGTGTGTCCTCATGAAATGTGTCCTAGATGGTTTTCTATTTATTGTCTTTTGAGTTGACAGTGGACTGATTCATAACATGGCTCTATGCTTGCAGGTTCTTGGTTTTGCAACAATGCAGGGCAGACTCTCAATGATGGCATTCATCTTGAACTCGCTTACCTGGTAAGTGAATGGGCCTAAAAGCCGATTTATGCTTGATACGACTCCGTACGTGTGACGCAAATGGGAGTCTCGGAGGGACTGCGGAGGCCAAATCAAAGTCTGCGTTGCGACAATGGGGAAGGCTCCGTATAGTTCCACATTGACATGATTGGATGATGATTGGATGATGATAGGTGAGGGCGGTATGTCGTGTATAAACACAAACTCCCTTCCTTGGCAGTAGCTCTGCTCCTCACAGTGCAAGAAGTTATGAATGCCAAGACTTCCATGTTGTCCAACCACTCTGGGTGAAAGTGAGATTTGGTGATGAAATTTCACTTCCTTATGTTATAAAATGCATTTTACCAAGATAAATATGATTATTAATGTTCTGAATTGTTCCGTGGAGTCCTTCTCTAACATATCATTAACATTATATCCAAAAAGTCAGATTTCGTAAGTTATTAAGACATTGGAGCTTTTTTGACAGAGCGGTGCGCTTTCTCGCAGGGACTTTTTGAGGATTTTACATGTTGTTGTGGTCATCTGCAAAGTTGTTTCCGTTGGTCGCAAAAAGCTAAATTAACATGACGTGCTGAATTAAATGTAAAAGGCTTTGAAAATAAAGAACTTGCGGTACGCTCAGTGCTTCATTGACATTTCACAGAGATTTTGTGATAAATCTTCTTAAAAGAACAGGAATTTCGCATGAATATGAAAATGTCTACTAAAATATAAAAATACTACATGTCTTGTCTCAAAATAGATATCTATCTTACCTTTGAATTGTTTTTTACGTCCTACGGATTTGAGAAGAAAGATGAATTCAACGGTGAGCCTGTCGCACAGCGTCCAGCCTAGGTGACGCAATGCTATTTTCCAGATTTTTGACCATTTATTTGTCTAGTCTCAATTGATTTAGTCACCCTAATGTTGGCCATCCTACAAGGGTAAAAACTCCAATAACTTTTTATGATAGAGACATGAGGTTTGGACCATTTTGTTTTCTTAGAGGAGTATCTACACAATTAACATTATTTTACCCATTGGTCAAAATATGCATTTTGATTGGGCTCCTTAGCCTAAATCTGAGTGCTACATGTTCACTCAACAGTTTGGTATGAAGAAGTTCAGTCATGTACCATTTATGAAAGGCTGGCTTATTATGAGGTCAATAATCCATTATGCTCTATAATAGACTACAATCTTAAAGGGATACTTTATCTACTTCCCAAGAGTCAGATGAAGTCGTCGATACCATTTTTATGTCTCTGCGTGCAGTTTGAAGGAAGTTGCTAACTAGCGCTAGAGCAATTGCTAACTAGTGTTAGCGCAATGACTGGAAGCATGCTACTACATACTATAGACCTCCAGTCATTGCGCTAATGCTAGATAGCATTGGCTCGCGAAACTACCTCTAACTTCCTTCACACTGGACACAGAGACATACAAATGGTATCCATGAGTTCATCTGACTTGGGAAGTAGAAAAAGGGCCTCATTGTCAAAATTCCGAAGTATCCCTTTAATGTTTGGTAATTTTACCTAACTATGAGCTATGAATAAAACACTTTTTAAAATTTATTTACACACGCACTTCAATTGAAAGATCAACCTGTTTTGAGTCATGTTGTCCTTCATCGTGCATCTGTCTCCCTGTTTCGTCAGTGCCCTGGGCCTGTGGTTCTTCATCCGCCGAGGGAAGCAGTGTCTGGACTTCACCGTCACTGTGCACTTCTTCCACATGATAGGCTGTTGGATCTACAACGCCCACCTCCCGGCGGCCCTGTCCTGGTGGCTGGTCAACGTGGCCTGCATGGCTCTGATGGCCGTGATTGGAGAGTACCTGTGCATGCGGACTGAGCTCAGGGCCATCCCAGTCAACAGTGGACCTAAGTCTAACCTCTGACCTGACCCCACTCTGTGACACTGACTTACCCCCTGTGAACTGTTCACCTACAGTTATCTGTCCAGTATGATGTGGGGTATGACATTTGTGCCCAAAAACTTGGTGGGACTGGGAAGTGAGCTGCAGTAACACAGTAATTGTTTCTAGAGACATAGATGCTCAGAGTTGGAAGATTGCACACCTCTCAATGGATTCAAGGACTTGGAGATAAACTGAATTGGTTCTGGTTGCTGTATTTATTTGTACACATGTACTACACATCTAAGAGTGAATGCTAACTTCTTCCTTGAACCACTGACTAAGATACCACTCTCTTTGAGACCGTTTGAAGCAGAGTTTAGTTACAAAGTGTTACAAAGATCTGAATGGTTTCATAATTGTATTAAATTATGATATTATCACACGATGAATCTAGAGAAATGGTTGTCATGCACATGCTTTTCGGTTATGTCCTATCAAGTTGAGAGAGAAAAAAGTGCAGCTTTAGTTGAGCCAGTTGAATGATAAACATTGAACATGGTACAATAACAAACTAGTCATACATGTAAAGAACAGATCACCAAATATGGAGTTCTATTTTATTCCTCATTAAAGTATGTGAGCTTGAGGGGTGAACGGAATCAGCAAAGCTCAACCATACAATCAACGTTAGGAAGTTAACATGACAAGAAAGCACATGGAAGTAGGCCTACTGAGCCATGTTACGGGAGCAGCAATTAAATATTGAAATACAACACTTAGTACAGGCTTTTTGTAAATAATGTACTCTGTAGTTGGTATCTCTGAAAGACCACATACATATTGAATTCTTACATTCTGTAGTGTTTCGGGAGCAGCGAGTATCTGATAATCATTCCTCGCTCAGCATGATGCTATTGGTTTTAAAGTGTTGCGTGTATATGATGGGATGCTGTGGAGAGCAGATGGTCCCTCTGGGGATGGTCTGTCAGCCACCAGCTGTGTTATGACAGGATGCTGTCACTGTGTGTGTGCCTGACTGTGCTCGTTGGTGCCGTGGCTAGTCTATGGTAAATTTAAACGTAAATGGTTGTCCGCTTGTTTTCAACACACTTTCTCTTTCCTTCTCATTGTCTGAAAACTATTTTCACAAAAAAACAACCTAGGCTATGTCTATCTAGGGACCTTTCACATTTGTGGATCTTAATTCGGAACTTCTGTGAGATCAGAGGTTTAATTTTAATTGCGGTGGAAATCAGGACTATGCAGTGTAATGTTTCTACACCAACTTTCTCCTCTAGCGTCGGTGCTAAGGGGTTTTATATCACCAAGTTGTTGAACTCTTAGTAAGTTTGATCGTTAGAAGTCTTGAAGGGAAACTCTGCCACTTTTCAACCTCATATTCATTTTCTCCAGTACCATTGTCTACATATGTGAAAGCGATCTGTGGTTAAAACGATTAGAAAAAAGGTCCTACAAAATGCTTCTCTCTGACATCACATGGTAGGATTAAAAGTAAGCAAGAGGGAGGGTGTTTTCTTGCACCCCACTTCACCTCGAATGTCAAAGTTTAAAAATCACTGTTAAAAAAACGTTTTAACCTTTGATGATGTCATCAAAAATACACAGTATTCACAGATGTAGATACTGGATTGGTGCTGGAGATAATTAATATGAGGTTGAAAAGTGGCGGAGTTGCCCTTTAAGACCAAATCCTTTATTTTTGTTTTATTGTCACGACAAAGAGTGCTTCACATCACAGATTTTCCTGGGATGGTTTTTCTCAGATTTGAAACCACAACTTGTTTAAAAATATATATTTTAAGCCATTTATGTAATAAAGCTAATGAAACTGTAATTGCCTGCAGTATTGTAAATGCATTTGTTGAAAGTTGGCTCTTGTTGTGGATTTAATCTATTCAAATCAAATCACATTTTATTTGTCACATGCGCAGAATACAACAGGTGTAGACATTACCATGGAATGCTTACTTAGAAGCCCTTAACCAACAATGCAGTTTTAAGAAAAATAAAGAGTTAAGAAAATATTTACTAAATAAACGAAAGTATATATATTTTTTACAGTAACAATAAAATAACAATAACGAGGCTATATACAAGGGGCACCTGTACCGAGTCAATGTGGGGGGGTACAGATTAGTCGAGGTCATTGAGGTAATATGTACAGCACCGGTCAAAAGTTTGGACACACCTACTCATTCAAGGGTTTTTCTTTATTTTTACTATTTTCTACATTGTAGACTAATAGTGAAGACATCAGAACTATGAAATAACACATATGGAATCATGTAGTAACCAAAAAAGTGTTAAACAAATCAAAATATATTTTATATTTGAGATTCTTCAAAAGTAGCCACCCTTTGGCTTGATGACAGCTTTGCATACTCTTGGCATTCTCTCAACCAGCTTCATGAGGCCTTCCTTTGACACCGCCTGGTAAAGAGGTCCTGGATGGCAGGAAGCTTGGCCCCAGTGATGTACTGGGCCGTACGCACTACCTGTAGAGCCTTGTGGTCGGAGGCCGAGCAGTTGCCATACCAGGCTGTGATGCAAACAGTGCAGCTGTAGAACTTTTTGAGGATCTGAGGACCCATTAGACCAGTAGACGATAAGCACAAAGGAAAGTCATGGATCATCTAATTTTCTTAGTCTTTGAAAAATGTCTCTGTAAGTAAGTGCAATGCAATAGTTTATACTTCTTCCATCACTGGAACCAATGTTAAGATTTTTTATACTTTTCATCAATAACATAGATCTGAATATTCAGTCGTTAGTCGTCATCCGATTTCTATCCACCAGCACATTACTTGACAGTGCAGGAAGAAGATACATACTGTAACATGCAATAAAAGCCTACTTTCTTATATCTACTAACGTTGACACACAAAAAAAGTGATTGTGTGCATTGTAATGTGGGAGATGTACACTGGATTGAAGAAATGTCAGCGACGGAGGAGGCAACATAATGAGGGGCTTAACTACCACCACACATGGATGTTAGCCTCCCATGGGGGAGCCCCGGGGGCCCTGAGCCCTGCTGGACCCTCTGCCTCTTCCCCTACTCCCTCTCTGCTCTCTTTGTGGCCAGGTGGGGGAGAACAGATGGGAGCCCACTAACGAGCGGCTGATTGGCGGCTGGGCTGTTATGTACTGGATCCAGTCCTCATTATTAGCACCTAGCCACGGAATGACTAAAAAAAGAAATGTGTGGGGAAGCAGAGTGACATCGTATCAACAAAAACTCTCGGTGCCTAGAATCTATCTGTTCTCTATGATTGTGATGGAAAATATACAGAGTATCTGAGAAGCAGCGAGTGATCTTGAAGTAGTAGATCCCCTCTGTGTGATCATGCATGTATAAACAGAATATTTCAAACTTCATACTTTATTTCAAACACATTACTTTGCAATACAATACTTAATACAGGCTTTTTGTAAATAATGTACTCTGTAGTTGGTATCTCTGAAAGACCACAAACATATTGAATTCTTACATTCTGTAGTGTTTACTGATGTATTTTTCTCTGTGGTAATTCAATAATCAGTCAGTCATACATGTATAGTAATATACTTGGTGGTTATGATATCTCCCTTAAATAATGTGCTTTTTTTCATGCTTTTGTTAGCTGCCGATCTCACGGAAAAGGAAAGTAGTCACTCCATAAAGTGTTTACAACACATATTGCTCATGCTTTGAGAATAGCAAAACTCATTGCTGTTCAAAAATAATAATGGACACTTGACACCAGGCACAAAGATTGGGTGACAGAATGCTACCACATTCAGGAGCACAGACTAGGTGTGGAGGACAACCAGTACAAACATGCTTACGGAGGATTATGTCTCCTGAGAATGGATTCTAAACTGAATATCTAGCCTAATATCTAGACACAACCATGCAGAGAGAGATCCATACTATAGATAATGTTGGAAAGGTACAAAAGAAAAGAAGAAGAATGATCCTGTGTGGGCTGAAGTAGTGTGTGGAGATTTTGATTGAGAGATTTGCGCAAAAGTCTGAGCACTAAGTCAGCATTCACCCCTAATTTCCTATTTGGTTAGAGCACAGTAACAGAAAACCTATACACTAACACTACAATATATTGCTATAAAACTACTTAATGAGTTCAATTGCATATTTATATTGACTCAGTTTGATGATATATTGCAGCTGTTGACAACATCAAATACTGCATTGCACTGAGGCATTAGGGCTAACAATGCAGGGTGGTGCCCTAGGAGAATCCTTAACTTAAAGATGTCCTCCTGCGATTTTTTTAACGTTTACTGTTGAAAAGATATATCCCAAGTATAAATACAGTAAAGTACACACACTAAAGGGTAAAAAAATATGCTTTGAGCAAAATAGTGTTTTTTAGACACAACCGCAAACTTCGAGGAGTAGGGCATTTAAGGAGTTGGTCTGATGGGATTCCGTGATGTCATCAGCCTCCTTGCTTGATGAACAGTAGAGGAGCAATAGAGAACAAAAGAGGAAAGGCCCACCCCCCCACTTGTGCTATGTCATGACATATCTTGACCATCTATTGAGATGCGCCTTTTTTTTAAAAATAAATCAGGTGTTAACTGAGGTGAAAAGGAGACTGGAGTACCACTTTAAGTCCTATATATTTTAGCTTTCATAATAAAGTCTATTGTCTTTATTTCTACTCAGTAAGCTGTGTGTTATTGTAAGGTTGAATGTGCTTTGACGTGAACTGTGTACAGTTGTGTATAGTTGTTATGGACTCAATGATATCAAATGAATTGACAGCCATACACTTGGACTTCCATACAGGACAGATTCATAAAACAACACTGAAGATTCTCACATAACCAGATACCATTTTCAGGTAGAATAACTATCCACAATGACTAACAGTAAATTAGGCATTTTACTGTAAAGTGCATAATAAAGCAAGGAACGATATTTTCCGTTAACAGCATTGCCTAACTTTAACAGCACCTGCTGTAACAGGATGACCAAAGAAATGGTTTAACAGAGCAAAAATATGGAAAAATGCCTTTTTGGTGTCATTATAGCAGCCATGCAACACCAAACATTGGGCTGGTGTGTATGGGTCAAAAGGTCAAAGTTGAAAGAATTCACTTGATTGTCAACAAAATTGACCAATTGCTTTAAAATTGCTTTTTTCATAGGCGTATACTGTAATAGGTTTTCATTACAATTGCTTGGGTCTTGGGTGTGTATTTTTATCCAGACTCATCAATAATGATGACATTAACATCTAAGGCCCTGATAACATAACCTTCTAAATTACCTAGTGCCATATACATCTATGGTGGGTAACCCAGAGCGATAGGTATCCCTCCGTCTCTCCACAGACATCAATGGTTCTGTGATATCATGGCCTTCTAATTACCCAGTACCATAGATGTCTATGGCGTCTCCATAGAGACATGGCTCTGTGTGCTAACCTTAATCCAATCCATATTCATTCTCTACTCACTGACCCCCCTCCCCCAATCCTTGGCTTCAGTTTTCAGATGTGCTCAGGATGCAGCCGGCCACCCCGGGGAATGTGAGAGTGCATGGGGTTGGAAGCAAGGAGGAGGGAGGCATCCCCCACCTATGTGGATGGCCAGATGGGCCTTCCCAGGATCAGCAAGCCTAGGAGCAGCAGGGGTAGAGGGGATAGAAGCGAGCGCAGGCTGGGGGCCGAGCTGGGGCTGCACAGGTCGAAGAGGCTGCCCTGGAAGCGGATCTTCCTGGAGTCTTCTTTCAGGGTCTCCCAGATGGAGCCCACCTCCTCCTGACACCCGGACAGTGCCGTCAGGGCACACGTGTGGAACGCCTCCCAGTGGCTAGGGGTGAAAGATCCATCAATCAAATGTATTTTATAAAGCCCTTTTTCCACCGACACATACACTGCCTCATTCATATTTGACATGAAAACATGCAATTGGTTACAATCTATTGGATTCAAGAATGTTATTAGTTTGATTTATCTGACACTTTAATCGGCGCAACATGCAAGACTTCAAAGCTCGTATAGGAGTATTTTTTGTTGTATTATTGTTTTGAATTATTGTTTTTATACTACTGTCCAGCAATACTGTAAATTATTGTGTTTTGCAAGATCAACCCTCCTTTATTTTGTAGCCACAGAAATTAGATTAGAAAAAAGAGCTGACGCTGCAAGGGGACATTTTTCACCCAGGAAAGGCAGGCCCTGTGTAAGCTTTAGGCAGTAATATACTGTACTATAGTAATGGAATGCACACATTAACAATGACAAAAAAAACAAGATGGCCTCAGAATTTCATTACTGCTGCAGCAAAGTCATAAATTATTCAGTACAGTGGCTGTGTTTCAGCACCATTCATTTCTGCTATCTCCCTCGGAGGTTACAGCATCTTTTTCTTCTCTCCACTGTTCTTCCGCAAGGTACACACCTCGCTGGATTTCAATACAAGATCTGATATACACAAGCAGAAGGAGAATGCTTGGTAAAATACAGACGCTGTTCTATATACGTTCTATCTGCCTATGGTCGTAAGAGTAATCAGGTTCCATGAGATCCTGGTGCACTGCAAACGCAGACGTACAGTAAGTGCAGATGGATAGAGGATGCTGTACATTGCACACATACATACGCACACACAGGGGCGGATTGGCCATCTGGCAATTCTGGCAGATGCCAGATGGGCTGGACCATTTTTTAGTTGGGTGGGCTAGTTGAAATTGACACACTCAAAAATATATTTTTTTACATAAAAATTAAAACCATTAAAAGGTGACATGGCCGGTAGCCCATGGGCCTGTTCTCTGTTATAGTAATCAATAGTGAGCCTTCGGCAGATCAGTGGGGAACATCCAGCCTCCCTACCAAGATGGGCCAGCCTGGTTTTCTGATAAGCTAAGCTGAGGTCAAACAAACTCACATTCAAAGTCAAAAATGGCATCAGCAAAGAGACCTGCTCCGACTCTGTCATCAGTTCGACATCCAAGATCATGGATCGTAAAAAAATGAAGAGGGTGCCTACAAACATAGAAAGAGCACATTCTACATTGCCACCCCACTCAAACATTCTGTTTTTTGCGCAGCTAAAACCATGATTTGGTCAAACAGTAAAGAGCATTATCCTCATGATTCCTGTAATGAAAGTGTCTGCCCTGCCCCTGTGCCTGTGTCCTCGCTGGGGCCTGCTGCTGTGATGAGCGAGCCACTCTCCTCGCCCTCTAGGCGTTCTGATGGTATAACATTTTAAATGCAATTGCAGGGAAAACACAGCTTTGAAAGCTTGAGGGTCTCAGCTTTCTGTCCGTATACTTTTTATTTCTCATCTCTCAATATTCAGTTCAATAGCAACTATTTTACAACCAATATATTTGATATGGCTTTGTGATATGGAGCTGCGTGTGCGTGAAATGCGCACTGGCCATTGCGAGGGCATAGGCCTATTAAAAAATTATAATAGTAAGGTCTCATAGCCCACAACTAGTAGCTATGAGACATGTAGCCTACACATTTTTTTAGGACTTTACATTTATTGTTAGATAAATACACAGTGACCAGTTTATTAGGTACCTGGTCAGACACCCCTTTGCCGCCAGAACAGCCTGAATTCTTCAGGGCATGGATTCTATAAGGTGTGGCATTCAAATGTTGCTCTATTGGTATCAAGTGACCTAACGTGTGCCAGGAAAACATTCCCCACACCATTACACCACCGACACCAGGCTGTACTGTTGACCCCAGGCAGGTGTCAAACCACGGCCACGTGACTCACTGTCTGTAGGCGCAAACCATTTTTGTGTACGGGGTCGTGTACCTAATAAACTGACCACTGAGTATACATGGCTACTAGCAGTAGGTATTATATTAAGTTAGCGATTTAGTTAATGTGTTTTGAGTTTCTACTTCCTTCGGTGTTGAACCCAAAGTTAATTAGCCTATGGTAGTGCACATAAAGATGAATGTAATTCATCTCTATTGAAAAAAAATGGAAATTCTGGAGTGCTATTCTGACAGTAGAATATAGCAACTAGCCTATAGTCTAATTGTCACTGGATTAGGTTGCACATAAAAATATATTGAATCATGCATTCCTGCTTGGACGTGTTAGATGGAAAAACGTATTTCTTGAATTGGCAGGGTGATATGGGCTAGTGTGGATAAAATGTCAGGGCCGAATTGTCCCAGTCCCTGTCCCAGTCCGCCCCTGCACACACACACACCCCTCTCACCTGCACACAGCTTCCACTCCCATCTCGCTGGTCACATTCTCTTGGTAGTTATCCATGCTCTCCCCCAACTCCAGAACACAGTCAGAGAAGTCCCTATAAATATTCTCACACTTCACATCTGCCGCTGAGACTCTTGCCACAGCCAGGGACACTGCAAAACACAGAAAGAAAAATACATTCAAATGCATTAAGGAAATAATTCCCCTTTGTTCTCATAAGTTTCATTGTACATCTCAGGCATTGCACTTACAGAGGCCAAATATAATTGTTTTATGTCATGATAGAATAACAATAGGCTCTTGTATCACCTTTATCTAGATATTTATCTACCTCCCTATTTGAAGCAAAGGGTGTCTTCTGAAACAAATGGGAGGATGCCAAAAGTAGGTCACCCTCCTTCTATGTTGTTCTTGGAGTTAAAATGGAGGAAACAGAGGAATATCAGTCCTCAGCATCCCTCCCAGGACTTTAGGAGATTTGGCAGGATACGTTTTTCTTCCAGTCATTCCAAATTGCCTCTCAATGTAGTTTAAATGACGAGGTTTGCATGGGAGATATTTGGCCTGCTTGGACAGTGTGATTTAGATATAATCAGCATAGGCTACCTGTAAGAATGATTGTCATAATTCTCTCTCATCTCCCTCCTCTCTCCCACTCACTTATTGATTGCTTAGGGTCAGGGATAAGGTATCAAAGGCCACTGTAATAGCCACTGTCTGGGACATCAGCTTGAAATGATTGCTTTAAAAGCATAGAAAACATTGAAATGAATCAGGGAATGGGTTATATTGGGATTCTGAAGAAAGACCAACTGCTCCTAGATTTTGTTGGTTTGCCTGGATCATTTTCAAGAAATCTATTCAATTCCCAAGTCCCACTGCACTGTAGGCTGTCTCACATTCAATCCATTGCCCCCTGCCAAAAAGCAACGCCTTGCTAGATGTAAGGTAGGCAGTGGTTATATGACTATTTGTTCAATATGAATATTGTTATAGTACACCAATATGATTCAGCTTGCATAGGTTCAAAAAGTTTAAAACCAGGAATTATTGTTTAATTTATCAGAATGGATATTAATGTACATGGTAATATGTGCAGACATTGCATAAATACTTATGTTCTGAGTGAATGCATGGGATTAATTTATTAAATTAACAAGAATGCCAGATGTAGGGTAAGTGACACTACAACACTTTAAAATATTTGTTGTCATTTGCTTTCAATCATTTGTGCATTAATGCATGCTTTATACATCAACACAACTCTGCAAGTCTATTTTTGGCCAAAGATCTTTCAAGCACTCCAAAATCTATCCTACTACACACACCTGAGGGATGATGAGTTATTGATAACCTCTTCAAATATGAAAAAGGCTCGTCACTGTCAAATAATTCAACTCTATTCTCACCCTGCATGCAACATCTAAATTTAGACTACACCCTTAATTAATAAAATATTACATATTTCATCCAAGATATTATAAAACGTGCAATACGAAAAAGTATTGTTCTACCAATAAATCGAAAATGATACTTTATCCAGCCTTACCTAATGCAATAAATGCACAAAATCTTGAAATCTTCACCGTCGTAAATCCCATATCCCATATCAAACCCAGCGGAGGGTGCCTTGCGCCATCTGTGGGATCCAACAAAATCGCTCATAAATTGAGATAAAATCAAAGCGAAGTAAAATGAATCAATCAAAATAAATGACTTGTTGCAGCATATATGTGTTAACAGGAGGCGATTAACGTTTGCAGAATCAGTTGCAGTTTATTCTCGATCAAAACGAATGTAACAACCGTCACGTTACCTGCCCCTTTCGTGCGTGCTGCCTCTCCGAGCGCTTCTCTCACTCACCTCATGGACGCTCCGCGCCAGAGATACGTTTAGTGCCATCCCATGTTTCTCATTTGCTGACAGTAAACAGACAAATAGCCCATTGGTACATATTTGGTCTCCTCAGTCGGTTCCCTGTTTATCTGACACCAGTCATCTTTTTCTTCTGAGAATAATACTGAGCAAAATCAAAAGACCAAATAATGTGCTTATTTCAGAACATCATAAATTGCGGCATGAAAGAACATCACTTCAACTTTAAGAAAAGAAAAAGGCAAATATTTCAAGAAAGTGAACACATTTCTTATCCAGATTTTTTTACCTTTTATTTTTTTTGAAAACAATTACAGCATTTCACCAATGTACTGTAGGTACATTTATGGTGGTATATGGTCTGGAAGAAAATGTAACCTGACACTAACAACCTGACACTGACAACAAGTCATGTTTGAAATACATTTGCATCATTCACATTTAACATTGTAACTTGGTAGCGGGTGGCCTTTACTTTCTAAATTCTCTTCAACGAGCATTTCACAGCAGCTTTATGATATTTCAAAGTATGACATGAACAAGGAAAACCTTCCCTTGGAAGAACTTGGAGGTCACCATCTCAATTCCTGACTGTGCAGACAAACTGAGGGAGTCGTGAGGCACAGAATGAAATAGAACAAAACCCTTAATATCGTAATACTTCAGAAATTAAAGCATTCATTACAAAAAGTACAAAAAAAACAAGATGATTGAAATACTTGGTGTAGCATTACCGGTTTCTTTGGCAGGTATACAACTCCACGTCTTACCCATCTTTCATGGATCTGGCATGGTGATCCAATTACTCAGTCTTTAGTCTCATATCAGTCTCAAAATGTCCCGCTGGAGTGGTGTCTAAATGGGACACATTCATGACACCACTGTCTTCAGTCCAAGAACGTTTGGTGTAGGCCTATGTATCGGGGGTATATCGGAAAAGCTCTTGAGTAACTAACTAGGTCCACCCAGAGGTTGATGTTGGTTGGGTTGTTGGAGCTTGTGATGGCATGGGCCTTGAACATGGGCCTGGTGGACATTGATATGAAGATGGCCGCATCATGGAATGATTTATTGATCTACTCCAGCCGCTCTCTTGGTGCGTTTCCTCGGGGAGGCTTTAGGGGATGCCGATGCCTTGCCTGTAAAAGAGAGACAAAGAGAGAAACAGAGAGAGATAGAGGATGGTCAATGTAGAAATTTGAGTTGATATTCATCCTTGCACAGACAAGATGAAAAAAATAGGATGCCTTTTCAACCAAAGTCCGGTTCCAAAAAAGTGGTTGCATAAGGAGAGTATGAATTTGTCTCCCTGCACTCAGGAGGAAAAGCTATGGCAGAGTATCAAAGCTCATGACAAAGCTCAACTTACTCATGATGTTGAGGGTCTCCTGGGGAATCCAGCTGATGTCCACATCGTTCATCCCACCGGTGCCCGTCTCCACCTTCACTGGGAGCCTCTTCCTCTGCACAACATAGATCAAAGGTCATCACTTAATTTACCCTGGTGATATTTTTTTATGTAACATTCACCACCACATGTAAAGAGCTGGAGATATTTTAGACTATCACAATTTAGATGACAATGTTAAGACTCGTACCATCCTAGACTCCAGCACCTGGTACATGCCAAAGATCGCCAAGACAACTAATCCAGTCAGGAAGATGTACATGAACATTCTGGAGGAGAAACAAAGCAAAAAGTGTCATACTAACAGTTCATGGATAATGTAATAAAATAATAGTATAGACAAACAATATAACATTTGTTACCATATTTAAACAAATGTACCTGACATAAATGAATTTAACCAAATACTAGTATAAAAATAGAATTGATATATGCAAAGAAATGGTTACGTCTCTCCATCCAGTCCCTCCTCCAGCTCAACGATAGTGACGGTCTGGTTGTAAATGGCCGTCTGGAAACCGTTACCCTGCGTAACAGTCAAAACACAAGATCAGCGCCTCAGCCTCAGGCCATACATTCCAAGGGATTTCTGAACATCTAATCAAGAACCCTGGGCTGGGCATCTTGAAGATGCAAGACACTCTAATAATAATGTATCAATCAATCAACCAATCAATCTAGTCTCACCTCACTGTCCTGGTAGTTGAATAGGATGACCAGGCCGAAGGGACGACCAGCCATGGACTGAGCAGGGATGAAGGAGTACTCAAAGGAGGCCTGCTGCTGGGGCTGGACTACAGTGCTCAGGGGCAAGGCTGTGAACTAGATACCAAAAACTACTTTTCTGATCAACAATAGCAGAAAGTTCCCAAAACTGCATTTTACAGGGTATTCCATGTACTCTGAGTATACAAAACATTAACATGACCCTCTATTTCCATGACAGACTGAACAGGTGAATCCAGGTGATGTCACTTGTTAAACCCACTTCAATCAATATAGATGAAGGGGAGGAGACAGGTTAAAGAATAATTTTTAAGCCTTGAGACAATTGATACATGGATTGTGTATGTGGTATGGTAGTAGGTGCGAGGCACATCAGTTTGTGTCAAGAACTGTAATGATGCTGGGTTTTTCACACTCAACAGTTTCCCGTGTGTATCAAGCATGCTCCACCACCCAAAGGACATCCAGGCAACTTGACACAACTGTGGGTAGCATTGGAGTCAACATGAGCCAGCATCCCTGCGGAATGCTTTCAACATATTGTAGAGTCGATGCCCCGACGAATTGAGGCTGTTCTGAGGTGGGGGGGGGTCCAACTCAAGGTGTTTATTTTCTATATTTGCTAACATATGGAATTGTTTTAAGATGGTCATACCAAGGATCATTTAGTTATTTGATTTTGAATTCTAAGACCCCTTGAGGTAACAAAAACAAATCTACAAAAATGATTGGATGAAACATCGAATTTGGCATACTGCTATTAGCCAATAGAAACACAATGAATAATAGATTCACTACATGGAACAACAGATAGTAAAAAACAAAACATTTAAAGGAAGTTTGTTCTGATGCGTCTGTCCTACATCTGAGAGAAGGAAAATCAGGAAACAATTTATGTACAATATTTATCCCCTTTTTTTAGGCTGTAAACTATCTCCATACTGTAGTTCCATTCATTTTTTAAAACTGGTACCAGGGACCTTCAGATAAGTCTTATGAGGCTTGTGGGCGTCCTAGAGCAAAACGGAAAACACCATTGTGTTCGTGAGAGTCTCATCACCATAAAGGGGTCATAATACTTTGTAGGCCAAACCGTTCAGTCATTTTTATGAGAAGACCGATTTTCGGGATGTCTCATGGTCTAACAAACACCGCTCTAGCTCTGCCACCCTTCACCGCAGATTCGGAAGGGCGATATCGGCGGATGTGGTGAATTGAGACGCAGCCCATGCAAAAAAAAAACAGATATCTCTAGCTTAAACAGACGGATTTGATGGGGATTTTTTAAAATGTTAATTAGATTTCCGCTGGGGCACAGAAATTGTAGGCTAAGGGTTAACATGACCTTTATGAATTATGAAGCCTTTTGTGCTTTTTTTATTATATAAGTACTTCAAAATTCACAAAAATTGACATTAGCTGATGAAGATTATTTCATAGAACAAAACGTATAAGCTCTCCTAAGCCTGTGTTTACAACAGACCTTATTTTTGTAATTTAGCCAAAAACCCTACAAATTTAAATTTTACAGTGGGCTTTGTCCAACGAATCATGGCGGAGTTAGTACCAACAAAAAGACAACATTACTATTGCTCTCTATTATGGGTAACATATGTTATTGGGTTTGTAAAGGCTTTATAAGAAGTTTATATTCTAGTAATTGTTAGATAATAAATTGGAAGTAAACAGACAACAAACCCCATTATAACGTATAACGTGTTACATAATGATGTGTGTTTTCAAGGAGACTTTCTATTTCTCAGATGAGGCATGCAAGCATCATGTGTTCCAGAACCCAGACTCACGTTCTGGATGTAGAACTGGAAGTCCTGAGGGTAACGGAAGGAGGCCTCCAGGGAATGGACAGTGAAATCCTGGCTTCCCTTATTGGTGAAACCCACCAGGAACTTCGAAATCTCATTGGCTGGGAACTCTGGATGGAGGGCACAATGATATACAAATTAAACCATTGATGTGAATGAATAATTCCATTCCATGCTGTCTTGCATATTTCCCTTTAATTTACACAGAATGACTGAGTGTAAAACGATATGAGTATCCATAAAGGAAGAGAAGACTAACCTTCCCCGGTCACAAAGATGATGGTGGTGTCAGCATCAGGGTGAGAGGTTACATCTCCAACTGCGGCATCTTCATCTAAGTCATCTTCTGATTCCTGAGAGAAACTAGATTAAATGCACTGAATTGAGAAAATAGTACTTACATTCATTTGGCAGGGACAATAGAAGCCGCTTTCATCCCAGTTCGAACGTCACATACCGAGCCTGGGACCTGATCTTCCTCCACCAGCACCTCATCCTCCTCTTCCTCCTCCTCCTCCTCATCGACTGTTGCATGTGGGGCGATGTCTTCCGCAGACTCTTCTGCAGATACCTGGCCTGTCCCAACACAGAGAAGAATCCTTTAGCAATGAATCCATTTTAACACATACATGTGAAATAAATTGTTATAATAGCCAAAAACTGAGAACGAAGCCACTTAACCTGTGTGCCAGAGGGTACTATAATAGTTGATGACAGTTGTGACGAGAAACTTTGGTTGCACTTGCACCAAAAACAAACATAGGATCCATTGGATCAAATGAATGTAAAATAGTGACAGCAGTAAATTGATACAAATGGTCACGAGAAGAGCTTTATTCGTTCATTGTGTAATACTATGATGGTGTATTATAATACTCTGTTCACAATGAATGTGTAGGCTAAAAGCTAAAACTGGGTCATGTTATGATTGATGATTGGTCATTATTTGAAAATGCTGTATAAAACTTTGGATAGCAAATTGTTAAGTCGGTCATCATTTAGCAGTAGGCCTTTTTAATGAATTAGATCACTATGTAACAGACAAAGATACAATGTAACAGTCAGGGGCCTCTTCACCGGTGTTAGAATGTATCAACACTAACGGAAAGGCGATCCTGGGACACGTCACCATAGAACATGGGAAACCCAGTGTAGAGCGACAATATTGCCTGTCAGAGACATTTCGTATTGGAAATTAATATAATTTCATTCTTCCAGATAAGGTATTCTTATTATCTTAAACCACAAAACTACATCTATGGTAATTATGCATTTGCATAAGCATGCGAGGTATCAATTAGCCTATATCGAGAGAGCTTCCCAAAGTGTTATGTTCCTCCTATAATTTGTGTTAAATGCATTTGTTTACTTAATTTATCAGACAAGGATATTGAGCATGAAGCTTTCTGACAAAGCAGTATTAATTTTTTTTATATCACTGAATGAAAAACTGCATTATGCCACGTCAATGTTAACTTTGCTAAGTTTTCAATATTGCAATGAACTCTGGACTGCTAGTGAAGAATGCAAATTCGAAAGAGTAAATTACTTACCGAAAGACATCTGGCAACATGGGAAAGTCACGAGGAAAAGTACAAGTATTTTTGATCCGAAATGAAACATTTTGCTGCCGTCAAGTTTGTAGCTTGCTACACATCAGCAGTCAGAAAAATGAGAAAGTTAGCGAAGGGGTGGGATAAGATAGTTTTTAAGACGCCCCATACTATGCACGTATTGGTGATGTCACCAATTTTTTGGGGAAATTGTTGAATCAACCTTATTGTACTAGGCTAATGGAAAGGCCCACACATTTGTGAGAAACCCGTACCCTTCCCATTTATGAAATGGATGGTTGTGTAAAAATATTTGACTGCAAAAGTGGTTAGATTGAAAGATATTGTGACACACCCACTGCAGGGTGGTGTGATTGGCCCCCGATTTTTCTGAGCAACATTATTATTATTTTTTTTTTAAATGTTGGTATAATTTTCGTTGTTGGACGTAAAAGACTGTAAAAACGCCAGGAAATCAGCTGCAAGTTATTTTAATGTAAGAAATCTGTTCTCAAGAATTCCCATGCACAATCGAGAGACACGTGATCGTATACAAATGTAAGCAAGGTTTGAAATTATTATGTTTTAGTCAAACATTATACCTGTTTGGGCTTCTTGCGGTCAATTTGCGGTCTACAAATGATTTGTAATTATGTTCCGGCCCCCAGACCATCCGCTCAAGAATCAACCCCCGGCTGAATCTAGTTGTTGATCCCTGCCCTAAACTCAGCCTGGCTGAAGGGATGATGGGCCGCATACACTCATGTAACCCAATATTGCAAGCTCTGATATTGCAATTATTTTGAATACAAGTAGTCAATTGTCTTTCTTACACACACAAACAAACATCATTAGGATGTCTTAATGCATCTTGGAAATATAGAGCTGTAAATACAGAAATACAACAGGCAGAAATGTAAACTTGAATATTTATGATGATTGTAATCTTTACTTTTTGGTAGCTGACTAATAGACAACTTTCCAAGTCAATTTTGCTCTCATTCAGTGCTGTATGGTCGGTCCTGCCTAATGAAAATACATACAGTTACATGTTTTTTTAAATGTTGTGGCTATTGTCACCGGCTCTAAGGAAAACAAGTGGGCTCAGACAGAATTAGGTTCCTTGAAGGATTTTGTAAGTTTAGCCCCTACTCGGCCTCCCGGGTGGCGCAGTGGTCTAGAGCACTGCATCGCAGTGCTAGCTGCGTCACCAGAGTCTCTGGGTTCGCGCCCAGGCTCTGTCGCAGCCGGCCGCGACCGGGAGGTCCGTGGGGCGACGCACAATTGGCGTCGTCCGGGTTAGGGAGGGTTTGGCCGGTAGGGATATCCTTGTCTCATCGCGCTCCAGCGACTCCTGTGGCGGGCCGGGCGCAGTGCGCGCTAACCGAGGGGGGCGGGTGCACGGTGTTTCCTCCGACACATTGGTGCGGCTGGCTTCCGGGTTGGAGGCGTGCTGTGTTAAGAAGCAGTGCGGCTTGGTTGGGTTGTGCTTCGGAGGACGCATGGCTTTCGACCTTCGTCTCTCCCGAGCCCGTACGGGAGTTGTAGCGATGAGACAAGATAGTAATTACTAGCGATTGGATACCACGAAAATTGGGGGGAAAAAATTTAAAAATTAAAAATAAAAAAGTTTAGCCCCTACTCTTGTAATTAAGTCAGGGGCCTCCACAGACTATCTCTGGGGCCACCATGGATTTAACCTCAAATCCAATATGGCGTCCAACATCCAATATGGCTGCCACAGTACCATTTAATGGACGTTAAATCCGGTGTAAATATGTTTTTTTTTCTTGTGTGCAACACTGAATCCAACATGGCCAACATAATTACACTCAAACACCATGACCTGCATAGTTGTTTATTTCGTATTGTGTTATTCTTTCTTTTTAAAATGGTTTCATAAGGCTCTTGGTATATCTAGGACTAGGGGTGACGCTGCCACACACACATTGTGTTTGAATAGCTGAAGCCAAATAGTGTTTAATGTGTGTTCATGTTTAAAAGGTCATTCACAGATTTACAGCATATCAACAGTGGACAATTCTGCAAAATATATTAACAAGCCTTTCACGACACAAGCACACAGAAGCGTAAACAAGTTACAGGAACGCAAACTGTAATACAACAGTCATCTACTCTAGAAGCGTATATGTACAACTCTGAACTTTTCCTTATGATACCCAATGAAACTAAGTGTGCAAGGTTGATTAAAAGTGTTTGAGGTGACCAGAACATGAGAGTGGCAGGGCCTGACGAGCTTGCACAGCTAACTGGTCATTTTGAGTAAGCTGCAGCGACAAGGCCAGTATCCTTCCTGTTTGACAGTTTCCAATTCTAAAACAGTTGGGTGCAGGCACTCAGCAGATGTGCATGTCAACAAGACCCATTGACTAACTGGAATGTTATCCCAGCCTGAAGGATGCAGGGGATACTCTAGTAGTGGAATGGTTGGTTGTCTGGTTGTGAAGGAGAGTCTGTGAAAGGGCTGTCACCAACAGACCTGCCGTTAGATCTTTTTAACACTGAATTGACCTGTGGCCTGAGTTTTTTAAATATTAAATGTGGCAAAAAGTCCTGCAGGTCACGTCCTACTTATTCCTTCATATTCCTTTGGAAGCTGGGTAGGATGATTATTTGGTCGATATTAACTGTGTGTGGTTGGCTGTTATTATGGTCTGGGGCAGGCCCAGCAGGACATAAGGAGAGTGACAACTGGTGAGGAAGACCTCAGGTTAACTAGAGGTTACTTGGACCTGGGTTACTTGGACCTAAGTGTTATGAGGGACGTAGCATATCTTCACACACATATACACTGCCTTCAGAAAGTATTCATATCCCTTGACTTATTCCACATTTAGTTGTGTTAGATTTATTTTCTCACCCATTGTTTTCTCACCCAGATTTATTTTCTCACCCATGTTTTTTGATATTTTTGCAAATGTATTGAAAATGAAATGCAGAAAGATCTCATTTACATAAATACTCACACCTCTGAGTCAATACATATTAGAATCACCTTTGGCAGCGATTACAGCTGTGAGCCTTTCTGTGTAAGTCTCTGCTTTGTACACTTGGATTGTACAATATTTCCACATTATTCTTAAAAAATTATTCAAGCTCTGTCGAGTTGGTTGTTGATCATTGCTAGGCAGCTATTTTCAAGTCTTGCCATAGATTTTCAATCCCATTTAAGTCAAAACTGTAAATAGGCCACTCAGGAACATTCAATGTTCTCTTGGTAAGCAACTCCAGTGCATATTTGGCTTTGTGTTTTAGGTTATTGTCCTGCTGAAAGATGAATTCATCTCCCAGTGTCTGGTGGAAAGCAGACTGAATCAGGTTTTCCTCTAGGATTTTACATGTGCTTAGCTCCATTCTGTTATTTATTTTGTCCTGAAAACTACTCAGTCCTTAACGATTACAAGCATACCCATACCATGATGCAGTCACCACTATGCTTGAAAATATGGAAAGTCGTACTCAGTAATGTGTTGTACTGGATTTGCACCAAACATTACACTATTCAGGACATCTGGAAATAGGAGACAAAGGGCTGTAAGACATAGGTTTAATCCTAGACACATGGAAAGTGGGATGTATACAGAGGGTACGGGGCAACAAAAGACAATCAGCAGAGGGGCTAATAATCTTGGAGATGGGGAAAGGGACGATAAAACGGGGGGATGTTTGCAGGACTCCACCCGGAGGGGCAGATCTTGAGTGGACAGCCATACCATCTGCCCAAGAAAATAGCAGGGAGCCGGGGTCCGGTGGCGGTCCGCTTGTTGCCGATACCTGGAGGTAGTCTTGAGGCTCTCTTCCAGGCACGGCGACAGTGGCGGACAAACACCTGGGCAGAGGGTATGCCAACCTCTTCCTCCAGGAAGAGCAAGGGGTGATAACCCAGGGAACACTCGAAAGGTGAGAGCCCGGTGGCAGAGCAGGGGAGGGTGTTGCGGGCGTATTCAACCCACACGAGTTGCTGGCTCCAGGTGGTGGGGTTGGCGGAGATAAGGCAGCGAAGAGTCGTCTCCAGGTCTTGATTGGCTCACTCCGACTGGCCGTTGGACTGAGGGTGGAACCCGGAGGACAGGCTGGCCGACGACCCAATGAGTGTGCAGAACACCTTCCAGAACCAGGACGAGAACTGGCACACCGATCTCGACAAACCATTTCTGTATGGACCTCGCTTTGTGCCCGGGGGCATTGTCATGCTGAAACAGGAAAGGGTCTTTCCCAAACTGTTGCCACAAAGTTGGAAGCACAGAATAGTCTAGATAACGCTCGTCGAAAGGAATGGACCAAGGCGCAGCGTGCTGAGCGTACATTTTAGTTTATTTAATGTCGCCAACAAAACAAGAAAATAACAAACTAACGTAAAGCTACGTAGTGCTCGCAGGCCACTACACATAGACAACTACCCACAATCACAGGTAGGAAAAAGGGCTGCCTAAGTATGATTCCCAATCAGAGACAACGATAGACAGCTGTCCCTGAATGAGAACCATACCCGGCCAAAACATAGAAATACAAAACATAGAAATAAAGAAACTAGAATGCCCACCCTAGTCACACCCTGGCTTAACCAAAATAGAGAATAAAAGCATCTCTTTGGCCAGGGCGTGACACTAGAATGTCATTGTATGCTGTAGCGCTAAGATTTCCTTTCACTGGAACTAAAGGGCTTAGCCTGAACCATGAAAAACAGCCCCCGGCCATTATTTCTCCGCCACCAAACATTACAGTTGGCATTGGGGCAGGTAGACCTCCCGGTCGCGGCCGGCTGCAACAGAGCCTGGCCTCGAGCCTTAGACCACTGCGCCACCCGGGAGGCCCTAGCTATAGAACCTTTTGAGGATCTGAGGACCCATGCCAAATCTTTTCAGTCTCCTGAGGTTTTGTCGTGCCCTCTTCACGACTGTCTTGGTGTACTTGGACCATGTTAGTTTGTTGGTGATGTGGACACCAAGGAACTTGAAGCTCTCAACCTGCTCCATTTGAGCCCCATCAATGAGAATGGGGGTGTGCTTGGTCCTCTTTTTCCTGTAGTCCACAATCATCTCCTTTGTCTTGATCACATTAAGGCAGAGGTTGTTGTCCTGGCACCGCACGATCAGGTCTCTGACCTCCTCCCTATAGGCTGTCTCGTCATTGTCGGTGATCAGGCCTACCACTGTTGTGTCATGGGCAAACTTAATGATGGTGTTGGAGTCGTGCCTGGCAGTACAGTCATGAATGAACAGGGAGTACAGGAGGGGACTGAGCACGCACCCCCGAGGAGCACCTGTGTTGAGGATCAGCATGGCGGATGTGTTGTTACCTACCCTTACCACCTGGGGACGGCCCATCAGGAAGTCCAGGATCCATTTGCAGAGGGAGATGTTTAGTCCCAGGGTCCTTAGCTTAGTGATGAGCTTCGAGGGCACTATGGTGTTGAACGCTGAGCTATAGTCAATGAATAGCATTCTCACATAGTTGTTCCTTTTTTCCAGGTAGGAAAGGGCAGTGTGGAGTGTAATAGAGATTGCATCATCTGTGGATCTGTTGAGGCGGTATGCAAATTGGAGTGGGTCTAGGGTTTCTGGGATAATGGTGTTGATGTGAGCCATGACCAGCCTTTCAAAGCACTTCATGGCTACAGACGTGAGTGCTACGGGTCGGTAGTCAATTAGGCAGGTTACCTTAGTGTTCTTGGGCACAGGCATTATGGTGGTCTGCTTAAAATATGTTGGTAGAGGTTGAAAATGTCAGTGAAGACACTTGCCTGTTGGCCAGCGTATGCTCGCAGTACACGTCCTGGTAATCCGTCTGGTCCTGCGGCCTTGTGAATGCTGACCTGTTTAAAGGTCTTACTCACATTGGCTGCGGAGAGCGTGATCACACAGTCTTCCGGTGCTTCTGGTGCTCTCATGCATGTTTCAATGTTATTTGCCTCGAAGCGAGCATAGAAGTAGTTTAGCTCGTCTGGTAGGCTCGTGTCACTGGGCAGCTCTCGGCTGTGCTTCCCTTTGTAATGGTTTGTAATGGTTTGCAAATCCTGCCACATCCGACGAGCGTCAGAGCCGGTGTAGTACGATTCAATCTTAGTCCTGTATTGAAGCTTTGCCTGTTTGATGGTTTGTCGGAGAGCATAGTGGGATTTCTTCCGGGTTAGAGTCCCGCTCCTTGAAAGCAGCAGCTCTAGCCTTTAGCTCAGTGCGGATGTTGCCTGTAATCCATGGCTTCTGTTAGGGGTATGTACGTACGGTCACTGTGGGGACGACGTCATCGATGCACTTATTGATGAAGTCAATGACTGATGTGGTGTACTCCTCAATGCCATCGGAGGAATCCCGGAACATATTCCAGTCTGTGCTAGCAAAACAATACTGTAGCTTAGCATCTGCTTCATCTGACCACTTTTTTATTGATCTAGTCACTGGTACTTCCTGCTTTAATTTTTGCTAGTAAGCAGGAATCAGGAGGATAGAATTATGGTCAGATTTGCCAAATGGAGGGCGAGGGAGAGCTTTGTATGCGTCTCTGTGTGTGGAGTAAAGGTGCTCCAGAGTTTTTTCCCCCTCTGGTTGCACATTTAACATGCTGATAGAAATTTGGTAAAACAGATTTAAGTTTCCCTGCATTAAAGTCCCCAGCTACTAGGAGCGCCGCCTCTGGGTGAGCATTTTCTTGTTTGCTTATGGCGGAATACAGCTCATTCAATAATGTCTTAGTGCCAGCCTCTGACTGTTGTGGTATGTAAACAGCTACGAAAAATACAGATGAAAACTCTCTAGGTAGATAGTGTGGTCTACAGCTTATCATGAGATACTTAACCACAGTAGAGCAAAAGCTCGAGACTTCCTTAGATATCGTACACCAGCTGTTATCTACAAAAATACATAGTCCACCGCCCCTTGTCTTACCAGACGCCGCTGTTCTATCCTGCCGGTACAGCGTATAACCAGCCAGCTGTATGTTGATAGTGTCGTCGTTCAGCCACAACCCGTGAAGCATAAGATATTACAGTTTTGAATGTCCCGTTGGTAGTTTAATCTTCCGCGTAGCTCTATTTTTTATATCTATTTTATTGTCCAAAGATTGCCCGTTTGCTAGCAGAATGGAAGGAAGTGGGGTTTATTCGATCGCCTACGAATTCTCACAAAGCAGCCTGCCCTCCGGACCCTTTTTCTCCGCCTCCTCTTCACGCAAATCACCGGGATCTGGGCCTGTTCCTGAGAAAGCAGTATATCGTTTGCGTAGGGCTCGTCAGACTCGTTAAAGGAAAAAAACGATTCTGCCAGTCCGTGGTGAGTAATCACAGTCCTGATGTCCAGAAGTTATTTTCGGTCATAAGAGACGGTAGTGGCAACATTATGTACAAAGTAAGTAAAAAAATAAGTTACAATAAATGCAAATAAAATGAAGAAAAAAAAACACAATCGGTTGGGGGCACGTAAAACATTTGCCTTCTTCTCCGGCGCCATTTTAGCCTGTGCGTTACAATGTAATGTGATGAGTGACGCAGAATGTAATGATCCTTTTTCTCACGACTGGTGTCTCTTTGTTGACAGGAGTAGACCTCCCACTCAGTTCCTCATCTCTCAGAGATGGCCAGGTCAAAAGTGTCTCTCAGGTGCTACTTTTTCTACACCTTCTCCTTGTGAAGCACAATGTCTCCTGCTATTGTTCATTATTTTCCCTAGTCTTTATGTCATGTAGAAGTCCATACCAAAAACCTATACAGTATATTAAACATAACCACTTCCCCACGCTCAATTGCTAGAGAGAGCCAGCTGGTGGACAAGATTGTACTGAACATTAATTGACCATGTTTCTTCCTTATGTCAGGCGCCCTCCAAAGGTAAGGACTGTTATGCCAACCTGACTCTGAAGGCCCCCAAGCTGGTGTCTGGCCGCAGCTCCCCACAGCCCCAGATTAAGTACTCTGACATAGTGAAACTACAGGGGCCACAGGAAGCGGAGAAGGTGACCATGGCCAACAACAACGCTGACTCAGTCTCTGTGCTCTCTGACCTGTATACCTCAGTGAAAATAGACCGCACCAAAACCCTGGACACAGTGGATGGCAATGACGGCTATGCCAACCATGTCTGAGATAAAATGTTGGTGACATGCTTTTCAATTTGTTATAGATTTTTTCTGTGTTTTTGGGTGGCAAGATTTGGAGATGATGACGCTGGTTGTCTAGCTGTTTCACCTCACAACCACAGAGTGTCGCTAATTGCCAGCTTTAGAAAAATATTTTTTCTTCCTAATATAAAAATCTGCAGAGCAGTGTGTGTGTGACAACTGTGTGGTTTAACTTCAGTCCCCGCAGACTTTACAACTTGTTGAGGCCCGTACTTACTTAATTAATTCCCTTAAACCTTAGTCTGAATTTCAGACTCCAACAAGAAGCCAGTAGGAGGTAAGAGGCTACATGCAAGCAGTGGTGTAAAGTACTTTGAAGTACTGCTTTAGTCGTTTTTTTGGGTATCTGTACGTTACTTTACTATTTATATTTTTGACAGCTTTTACTTTTAATCACTACATTCCTATAGAAAATAATGTACTTTCTACTCCATACATTTTCCCTGACACCCAAAAGTACTCGTTATATTTGAATGCTTAGCAGGACATGAAAATGGTCCAATTTACGCACTTATCAAGAGTACAATCCTACAGACTCTGATCGGGTGGACTCTAAACACAGATACTTCATGTGTAAATTATGTCTGAGTGTTGGAGTGTGCCCCTGGCTATCCGTAAAAAAAGATATATACAAAAACATTTTGGTGCCGTCTGGTTTGCGTAATATAAGGATTTTGAAATGATTTATACTTTTACTTTTACCTTTAATACTTAAGTATATGTTAGCAATTACATTTACTTTTGATACTTAAGTATATTTTAAACATACTTTTAGACTTCTACTCAAGTAGTATTTTACTTGGTGACTTTCACTTTTACTTGAGTCATTTTCTATTATGGTATCTTTACTTTTACTCAAGTACTGTATGACAATGGAGTACTTTTCCACCACTGCATGCAAGGTATTTGGAGGTGGATTATTTCCTCTATTTCCATCACACATTTTCAGATGCCTATTAGGGTAGAGTGTCTGTAACGGCAGCCTTCCTCCTCTTCATCTGAAGAGGAGGTGTAGCAGGGATCGGACCAAGACGCAGCGTAGCTCGTGTTCAACATGTTTAATTAAACGAAACTGTGAACACTTACACAATACAAAATAACAAATGTGGCAAACCGATACAGCCCTATCTGGTGCAGAGAAAACACAGAGACAGGAAACAACCACCCACAAATCCCCAACACAAAACAAGCCACCTATATATGATTCCCAATCAGGGACAACGATTGACAGCTGCCTCTGATTGAGAACCATATTAGGCCGAACACAGAAACAGACAAACTAGACACACAACATAGAATGCCCACCCAGCTCACGTCCTGACCAACACTAAAACAAGCACAACACACAAGAACTATGGTCAGAACGTGACAGTGTCTACCATGTTGTTTGCGGTTTTATAATCTCCAGATCCTGTCAAACATTAAGGTTAAACTGAACATGAAATTTAAGGAGATAAAATTGTGAAGGGCAATACATTTCTATATTTTTGAGATATTAATTAATGTGGTTTATGTCTAAATTGTTGATACCTCCTTTTGTCATAAATAAACAAACGGTATTTTTGATTTATTTAAGTTCTGTGCACATGTACTTTGTCAGTTCATTTGATGGTCGGATTCTCCTGCAAGGGTAATAATGCATCATAGACCTTTTGATATGTTCATGTTTAAACCCAAAGAATACTCCACCAGTGATTGTGAGTGACTAGGCTTTGAGATACAGGCATGAGGCTTTGCAAGTTGTAATCACTGTCTTAACAAAGTGTTTGTTATCATCACTATAATAAAAACTTGATCAGTTTGTCTGAAATGTATTTTCTATCTAGGGTTAATTACTGTACTACTTAAACCATGCTCAAGCTTTTAATTTAGAGGGTACCAGGGAATTAAATCCCTTGGTTTTTGAAGTAGGTTTTTTAGTTTGGTTGAAACTTTTATGAAAATGTTAACGATGCAATTGATTTCAAATTATTAACACATTTGGGTTATGAAGTGTTTCTAAGGACAAATTATTGGGATATTTGCAACCAACATTGGCAGCAAGATCATCTGGGTCAGTGAATTCAGTAGGTGAATTGAATATCCTCATTTAACATAATCATAATTTTTCATTGTTGAATTGGAAATCCAATGAATCTCCTAAACGGATTGAATTGAAATGAATACCAGACGTACACTATAGGTTCCCAAAATATTCACCCAGTATTTATTAGACCAGATGTATTATTCGCATAGATAACTGTTCATAGATATAGATGTACTATAATGTTCTGCTTTCTTGCAGACGTTGTGTTGTCCAGCATTTTATCTCAGTCAGGATGTCAGAGGAGTAATAATTCAGCGATAGTTGTTCATGAGAAAATACTTTATGGTCAAAATGGTAAATGAATAAACAAGAGATAACGATAATCGATTATACCATATTAAGGAATTATTAACATTTGTAAAACAATTTTTGCAGATTATGCAACTAATTTATATGTGAAAGCTGAAATGGTCTATTCATTCCTTTTCAGTAGACAGGCTTATCCAGGACAAATTACAGTAGTGAGTGCATACATTTTCATACTGGTCCCCCTTGGGAAATGAACCCACAACCCCAGCAATTCAAACACCATGCGCTGCCAACTGAGCCACATCATCACATCTCATCATCACAAACCACTTGATGTCTCAATGTACTCAATTACTGTATTGTGCGTTATTTTTCTTCATGGTGATGGAAAGTGTATAGGTAGAAACCTAGATGACCAGCCTATGTACAATACAGTAATGCACATTTACTTTAAGGGGTTTGTAAGGATGGTAAATTAATACTGCACAAATAGTGGTTGTTTTCCATGTCATTAGATCAAGAAAAATATTTAATTTGATGTAGATGTTTTGTGTCTTTGCATATAACTTTCCACCTTTTGATTTAAATGTTTGAGGACAGGGTTTTGTTCTTTCTGAACACATTAGAATGACAATCACACCGAACGGGACAGGGCAACAACTCTTACAATTACAACTATTGAATCCTGCAAGATACTGTTCTTAATTATACAACTACCTTTTTTTGCCAAAGCAGAGATGCTGCAAAAATATTTTTGCCTGCGCCACAGACAATATCGGTCCGCTAATACTAGTAAAGGCCCAGTACACTACTTTTGTGAAAAAATATATATTAAAAGAAATATTTTAAAAATGTATTATTTTTCTTTTTAATTCAGATTTTTCAGGGGGTGCTGCAGCATCCTCAGCACCCCTACTTCCCGCGGCTGTGGTAAGTCCACAAAAATGAAAGTGGACAGAGAGTTCAAAATAGTTTGAAGTGATCCTGCTCTGTACTCTCTACCAAAGATAATGTGTAACGTGGATGGTATTGTGTCGAAGCTCTGGCTGAAATCAACATTGCGGACATAGTACAACGTTTTGACCACTTTGACCCTGTGTATCAGGAAACCAGTAATCCTCCATGGCTCTGTGCACAGAGCTCCTGTTAGATGGGACCAGCAGCATAGGGCTTCACACTAGACTGCTTTATCAAGTGCAAAAGCAACACCACTAATAAAAATAGTTTATTCCTAATATCTGGGGCCAGGGGGTTTCCTGACCACGTAACCTGACCAGGAACAACTCTGGGCTTTGTAATGGAAATTAAAAGATTCAACACGTGATCCCACGACCTTGAACAGAATTGAAAAACAGATTTGTAGTTAATAACGCAGTTTACTTTTTGAGGGCAATTATTATTTTATTATTCAACCAAGACAGTCCACTCAGCAACAATAATCCCTAACTATTGGTGGCAGGTAGCCTAGTGGCGTTAGAGCATTGGTCGCTGGTTTGAATACCCGAGTCGACAAGGTGAAGTATTTGTCTGTGTCTTTGAGCAAGGCATTTAACCCCAATTTGCTACAGCAGTGCTATGGCTGACCCTTTAAAACAACACATTTCACAACACCTATCCGGTGTATATGGCAATATATATATATCATATACTGTACTTGTTGCCTTGAAGTTTTCCAACAGAACATCTTGAGCCGGTCAGCATTAGGTACAGATGTAGGATCTTAATTTGAGCCAGTTTTCTACAGCAGGAAAATAAGCCTGCAGAAACAGGAAATGTTAATTATTATGTGGATTATAATTAATGGACATTTTTGTAGGGGTTGACACATTTTTTTGTGAGGGAAAATCAACTCTGAAATTTCCAAGTTGAAATGACAGACTTCAGAAGCCTTTTTAAACTGCTAATACACTACAAGTATTACATTTCCTGCATTGCAGGGATGATCTCCTGCCACAGGGTGATCAAATTAAGATCCTACATTTATATCACAATGCCGGTCATAAATAGCTGTTAATCATCCATTATAAACCAACCAATCTTTATTTTCAGGGACAGGGTAGCCTTTCCTTGATCCTTCAACCTGTTGCATTCTTAACATAAGCTGCTGGTGCTGATATAGAATTGTATGATTATTGAGGTGCTGATAAAATAGTAAACCCTAGATTAAGATTGCAAACAGGAGATTGAGACTGTAAAAGAGCCAACACAAAGTTGAAGGATTGTTACTACCTAACAAAGCTTTAGTCTCTCCCTCTTATAATGGATGTTTCTTCGTATCCCTTTTGTAGGGTTGTTCATTAAGCATAAAATGTTTCCTTTGAGCTTCACTTTTTATAATTCATCATGAACTGAACTTGATAGATAGGTCTTGTTTAAAGCCAGACTGAGTTCCACTACAGTGAGATGTTAATGGTGTATGATCTCTTGTCAGTAATTGAAATCAAGTATTACCCTATGTGACCTCTGGTATTTAATTTGAGAACAAAATGTACAGTGTACACTGTAAATTGAGTCAACTTAAAAAATCTAGGCAACCAGCTAACGTACATTCCTGAGTTGTCTCAACACATTTGCCAAAGTTGAGTTAACTAGAAATCGTAATGCAGCTGGTTGCCTTGATTTTTCAAGTTGACACTTTGGATTTCAAGTCCTCTCAACTTAACGATGCAAGCCCACCCGCTCAGCTGAACTATTTAAGATCAATGGGAAAAGATTGCGAATTCGGTGGGTAGCCCCAACCGGGACTCGAACCCAGAGCCAGTGACTACAACACCTTACCATTGCTCTATAGAATTACCACTATGGAAATTATTTGGCTATTGATGGCTGTTATATTTTTTATTTAGGATGGAACAAGTATGTTAATGTTGCATGAAGGCTGCGTTTACACAGGCATCTAAATTCTGAAAATGTTTCCACAAATTGGTATTTTGACCAATAACATCAGATCTTTTCACATCAGACTAGTGCTGAGCGATTAGTGTTTTTAGGGCTCGGTTTGGTTTTGGTTCTGTTGTAAAAAAATAATAACGGTTTTAAATTATTATATACATATTTTTTTTACATCAAATGCATTATGAAATATGACCTTGAAATGATTTTAGAGCTTTTTCATTGAAATTCCAAGACAAATATTGAGGACATTAAATTGCCAAAACACTGAAAACATTACACTGTCTCTAACACTGAATAAAGCAATTAATAAGAGCCCCATGATCGTAGTTTACTGCCCATAAAGTCTTATCACTTATTAACCACCATCATTTATTTACATTACTTTACTTAAATGAAGGCGTTGCTTCTACACCTGCATTGCTTGCTGTTTGGGGTTTAAATACAATATTTCAGTTGTGTATATATATATATATTTTTTTAAATGTATGACTTTATTATTTAATTTCTTGATGTCATCATGTTATCTCTTCTCAGACAGCAGACAGACAGTGAAAATGGTATCCCGTGATCATTGGGTTACCACAGTTGCCCATGCTGCAGAGCTGTCTGACGAAATCACTATTTTAGTAGTTCTTCAAAGTAGATAAGGCATACTTTCAAGTTTGCTACAACTATCAATCGGGTCTCGTCACTGTGTTGTACATTCCTCTCATATGGTCTGTGTGCAGGGCCGGGAAGAATAGGAGCAATGGATTCTGGTCATTGTAGTTAATTATCACATTTTCTGCGCTGAACTAGGTTGAATATTTTCCCATTGAAAACAACAACTCCCTACACCGTCCGACAGTTCGTTCTGGATTTTATGTAATCTTGTGCTTGAAACGGCTCGTTGAGCTCACAAAAAAAATGAACTAAATGGAATTCAATAATTGAACCAACGTTTAATAATCTGGAAAATCAGCACTACATCCAACCTTTTTCAGAGCTGATCTGATTGGTCAAAAGACCAATTAGTGAAAAATATCAGAATTGGGCTGCCTATGTAAACGCAGCCTTCGAGTCAGTCCTTTCTAGTTTTGACTAAAATAAAGTAAAAACAACTTGCAGAAAGGTACACTGGGTAATATGTTAAGGAAACACATGGTTTTAAGCTAACACAGTATTTTACATTACGGGTCTCAGCAAACTAAACTCTCTTGTGTGATCAGCTCAACTCTTGCAAAATTAACAAAACAAATAATTGTATAACAATTGGCAATAACAATAACAGGCCAAAATTAACAGCCGCTATTCCTTCTGTACACAACAAACATTCAAATCATTATTTTGTTAATTGATCAAAATGCCAATGAACTTGAAAGCTGGCAAGAATGTATAAGATGTCAATCCCATCTTCTCATGTCATATAAGAGAGAGTGGTGAGCTAACACTGTATGTGCAACATTTTGCAGCGTCACACCTTCACATTCATTCCTCAGTACTGCTAACCCAGTGTCCCCATACAAGGCTGGAAGCCTGAAATGTGAGTTCAGACCTTGGTATTGTCCTAAATGTCCTTTATGCTGGGGGGGGCCTTGTGCACCCCCATGCTGGCAAAATCAGAGGGCACGTCAAAGAACAGCTCGTCGTCAAAGCAGAACTCGTCAGACGGCGTAGCGAGACAGGGCAACTTCAGTGCAAAGCCGGTCAGCACCCCACCGACAGCGGCTGCCCCGATGGTAGAGAAGATAGCTGCCACCTGGTAGACGGCTTGCTCCTTGGCGGTGCGCCCCAGCCCGGGCCTCAGCCCTGGGATCAGCTGCTGTAGCTCTAGGAGCTTTGGGTCTCCCTCCATGGGTGCACGGTGGGCGAAGATCTGGTACATGCTGGGGCCATAGGTTTCTTCGTTGGCCATGAGGATGGCACAAATGCCAGCCGTGCAGGATATGAGGCCAGTGAGGCCGTGGAGATTGTGGATGCCACACTGGTCTTGGATCCTGAAGCGGCGGGCCAGGAACGGGGTGAGGTACCTGTATCCCATGAAGCAGGCGGTGCAGCCCATGATCCCAAGGGCGTAGGCGACTGCAGGGGAGATCATCATGTCCACAGAGGCCCCAACAGTCACACCACCCGCCAGAGTCACATTTTGAATGTCGGCCATGGTGAGCTTGCCTCTCTTGTTGAATACGGCAGATAAGGCGAAAGCGGTCATCGTTGAGGAGCTGAGGCCTATGAAGGTGTGCAGGACGGCCCTGTGCTGGTCATCACCCTTTAAGGTCAGAGCCGAGTTGAAAGAGGGCCAGAACACCCAGAGAAACAGGGTGCCCATCAACGACAGGATGTCTGACTGGTAACTGGTAATCTCCTTGACGTGGCCGTCATTCAGGCTAGGCCGATACAGCACAAATGTGACCCCCAACCCAAAGTAACAGGCAAACAGGTGAATGAGGATGGAGCCACCTGCGTCATTGATCTTTAGGTACTTCAGCACAGCCCACTCTGTCACGGCAAAGACAGGGACCTCTAGCAGGGCCATGACCAGCAGCTGCACCGGACTGGTCTTTCCCAGCACCGCCCCGAAGGAGATGAGCACCACGGCACAGGCAAACTCAGCATTGAGCAGGTTGATGACCCCAAGGTGGATCTTTCCATCAGAGTAGAACTGGAAGTAGCCCTGCATCAAGATGGCCCACTGGATGGTAAAGGTGGCTGTTAAGAAGTTGAAGACCATCCCGCTGAAGCCATAGAGCCGCAGGAAGGCCAGCAGGCAGCCGAAGCCGACAAAGATCATCACCTGCACATCCGCGAAGAAGGGATAGTCCCGATACAGGGAGTTGTCCATAGGGTTGGTCTCATTGTTCTGAAACTTGGCGTTGGCATTGTCGTCGTAGGTGACAAAGCCGGCAAAGAGACCAAGGAAAACCACTTCCATCAACAGTACCAGCACTGGCAACCGCACCCTGAGGCTAGTGGAGTTATTCATGGTGGAATGGACACCTCACATAGGCCAATTACTCCTGCATCCGCACGCTTTATAGTTCTGCTGCCAGATAAAGATTGGCATTTGGCAGAGAGCAGAAACGCACACCGTACAGCTACACAGGACTCCACATCTCTACCACTGAAGACAGGGTTGTACTTTGGTCCCTCAAATTACCCGCAGTAACATTTTTACAATCCAGCACATTCTACAGTTTCACAGAACAATGTGTACTGATGAAATGATTACAGATTCAGATAAAATACATTTTTAGGTTAGTAGCCATGCAGGGTCTATTTTGAATAAATAAGGGAAATGGTTTTTCAGAAGTTTTAAATGTTTTTTTTAACTTCCCGACTGTTTGTTACTGTATGCCTCAAATTAGTTTCTATTGTACTGGAAAAAGAACTGAGCTAATGAGCTAATGCCTCTAAGGTATTGTAGTATTGAACACGTTTTTCAAAACAAAAGTCAAACAATTGACTTTGCATAAAAAATAACAAATAATGTTTCAGTAATTCTATATCTTTAGAATTCCCTTTACAAAAAAAGATTGCACTTTTGAAACTGCAGTAAAAGTGCAGTAACTGCAGTCGACTGTGGCATTATGGAGGCAATTATTGCAGAATAACTGCAGTGTACTGCAGTTGATGCAGTTATACTGCACTTTTACTGCAGTTACACTGCAAAATTACTGCAGTAAAAAAATACTGTTATTTTGGACGCAGTATTTGCAGTATACTGCAGTTATACTGCAATCTATTTAGTGAAGTACAGCACAATATATTCAACAAAACAGTCCAAATCAAATGGAAAAAGGGTTCTACCTCTTCAAGAAAGCATGTATTATTGCAGTGGATGAGAATGTACCTTTGCTTTAGCCCCTATCAGTGAAATTGTGCTGGGTTGGTTAGCAAGTGGTTTTACAAACTTCTACAAATGTGCTGTTTCCAAGTTGTGTCCTTCATTTGTGTGAATATGTTGATATCTAGTGGGCATATATAGACATTACAGGAACTCGATCTTTACAACAGTGGTCCTGTGGCCTCATTTATAACAGTTGAGTAAATTTCACACTACATTTCTGAATGAGCATTAAATGAGCAAGAAACAAATCCACTCACCTTTTATGGTGAAAAAACACCCCTTTATTTGCTGAATCATTTGGAACTCTTGGCATGTCGTGGCACGGCATACAAAATACTAATTGTTGTTCAATAGTGTATATATTCTACAGGGTCCAATTAAATGATAGTTGCACATGGTAATTTGTTGCATAGGAGATCTGTGGCTAAATCGAGGGTGCCTACTGCGCTGGCTAATCCGATAGCTACAACCACTGTGCCTATAGCTTCCACGACCCCGGCCACAGCAAAGTTTGATGCTAGCCTATATGATATGTCAGAGTACAACCAATATTGTCTGAGAATAACAATATTGTCAGGCCAGGCTTATAGCCAATATGCTGTTATAATGTATTAAGCCTACTGCACAAACCTAATTCCTACAGAATTGTTTTTATTAGGTTAATGTTACAATTTTTAAGTTGTGTTTAAAATAATTCTGAGAGTTAGATCTCTGCTAGCTTTTGACTGTGAAAGTGATCTTCATGCCAAAAAGGTTGGTGACCACTGGTCTAAAGTTTTCAGGGAGGTGAGCACATTCTCCCCTCAAGTTCATAAAAAACAAAAATCGAACTTTTGCGTGAAAAATGGTCTGGCACATTTTCGGGTATATTTTGTACTACGCATGGTTTATAAATGAGGCCACAGGGGCCTTGTCTGGTCCTCCACAACTAAGTATTCAGACCCTTTACTCAGTACTTTGTTGAAGCACCTTTGGCAGTGATTACAGCCTCAAGTCTTCTTGGGTATGACACTACAAGCTTGGCACACCTGTACTTGGGGAGTTTCTCCCATTCTTCTCTGCAGATCCTCTCAAGCTCTGTCAGGTTGGACGGGGAGTGTCGCTACACAGCTATTTTCAAGTGTCTCCAGAGATGTTTGATTGGGTTCAAGTCCGGGCTCTGGCTGGGCCACTCAAGAACATTCAGAGACTTGTCCCGAAGCCACTCCTGTGTTGTCTTGGCTGTGTGCTTAGGGTCGTTGTCCTGTTGGAAGGTTAACCTTTGTCCCAGTCTGAGGTCCTGAGCGCTCTGGAGCAGGTTTTTATCAATGATCTCTCTGTACTTTGCTCTGTTCATCTTTCCCTCGATCTTGACGAGTCTCCCAGTCCCTGCCTCTGAAAAACATCCACACAGTGTGATGCGGCCACCACCATGCTTCACCGTAGGGATGGTGTCAGGTTTCCTCCAGACGTAACGCTTGGCATTCAGGCCAAAGAGTTCAATCTGGATTTCATCAGACCAGAGAATGTTGTTTCTCATGGTCTGAGAGTCCTTTAGGTGCCTTTTGGCAAACTCCATGCGGGCTGTCATGTGCCTTTTACTGAGGAGTGGCTTCCGTCTGGCCACTTTACCATAAAGGCCTGATTGGTGGAGTGCTGCAGAGATTGTTGTCCTTCTGGAAGGCTCTCCCATCTCCACAGAGGAACTCTGGAGCTCTGTCAGAGTGACCATTGGGTTCTTGGTCACCTCCCTGTCCAAGGCCTTCTCCCCCGATTGCTCAGTTTTGCCGGGCGGCCAGCACTATGAAGAGTGCCTCGACACAATCCTGTCTCGGAGATCTATGAACAATTCCCTCAACCTCATGGCTTGGTTTTTACTCTGACTTGCACAGTCAACTACGGGACCTTATATAGACAGGTGTGTGCCTTTCCAAATAATGTCCAATCAATAGAATTTACCACAGGTGTACTCCAATCAAGTTGTAGAAACATCTCAATGATGATCAATGGAAACAGGATGCACCTGAGCTCAATTTTGAGTCTCATAGCAAAGGGTCTGAATACTTATGTAAATGTGATATTTCAGTTCTTTATTTTTAATACATTTGCAAACATTTCTAAAAACCTTTTTTTGCTTTGTCATTATGGGGTATTGTGTGTAGATTGATGATGGAAAAACCCTCAATTTAATCGATTTTAGAATAAGGCTGTAATGTAACAAAATATGGAAAAGTTCAAGGGATCTGAATACTTTCTGAATGCACTGTATAGGCATATATACTGAACAAAAATACGAACACAACATGTAAAGTGTTAGTCCCATGTTTCATGAGCTGAAATAAAAGATCCCAGAATTGTTCCACACACATAAAAAACGTATTTCTTTCAAATCTTGTGCACAAATTTGTTTACATCCCTGTTAGTGAGCATTTCATCCTTTACCAAGATAATCCATCCACCTGACAGGTGTGGCATATCTAGAAGCTGATTAAACAGCATGATCATTACACAGGTGCACCTTGTGCTGGGGACAATAAAAGGCCACTCTAAAATGTGCAGTTTTGTCACACAACAATGCCACAGATGTCTCAACTTTTGAGGGAGCATGCAATTGGCTTGCTGACTGCACGAATGTCCACCAGAGCTGTTGCCAGAGAATTTAATGTTAAAATCGTTGAAATTGTTGCATGTTGCGTCTATATTTTTTTTCAGTATATATAAAAGGTTATTTTACTTGGTTCTTTAAAGCAAGGCTACCCCAGGAGTGTGAGTGGGCTGAGGTTGCACTTAACTTGCCACTGATGACTCTCCAACCACTCTGTATAGGATCATGCACGGTCTGTTTTTTGGCTCGTGGGGAGGGGTTGGCATGTAGAAATAGGCCTACCGGCATGTTGCTTGTTAGATCCAAATGGCTCATACGCCTCATATTTAGTTGCCTAGATTTCTCCACGACTATGAAAGCTTATTTTGAAGTGTTGCGTAATTTCCAATCGTTGAAGCAAAACAAAATATAGGATTCACACCCCTGTAGATTATTAGATATGGGTATTATTCTGATGATGTAAACCTATGTCTCTGATAAAGCTGTGGCTTTCCTTGATCTAACCTTATAAAAATGATTAGGCTTAGTTAGCTATTTCATTTGGGATGAAATGTAGGCTACATTGAATGTTAATTTGAATTGAGCAAGCAGTATTGACATAAATAAATACAGTAAAAAACGACCTATGCATAATTAGCCTAAGCTTGTTATCAATAGAGCTCGCCAACTTGTAGTCCTAAAAACCGCAAATGAATGGGGGAAAAAAATATGGTTTGGGGATAAAAGCTCAAAATAAGGTCTGAGGTTAACACAGGTTTAGTAGATCTAATACGTTTTGTTCTATGAGATAATATCAGTCAGTTAACATGACCTTAATGAATTAAGAAGCCTTTTATGTGCTTTTAAAAAAGTACATACATGCTTCAAAATTCACACAAAGTTACTTTAGCTAATGAATCTAAACGTATGATATCTCCTAAGCCTGTGTTTACCACAGGCCTTATTTTCGGATTTTATCCCAAAACTCTCCAGAAACGACATTGATTTTCCCATAGGCATTGTCCAGCAAACCATGGCTGAGTGCCTACAAAAATATGCCATTACTATTGCAGTGATGAAAGCCTCATGACGCTAACATTTTGGCTCTGTAAGTGACATTTATCTTCAATAGACTAATATTGTAGCTAGCTATGTATGCATCCTGCATTTTAATAGGTACAATTACTCAGGCAATTGGAATAATGCTCAACATAACAGTGTTTGTATGTCGGTGTCACAGTCCTTCATATAAAAAAAAAATATATAAAAATACCCATAATGCATTGCAATGCCAACGTAGGCAAATCTGCCACTGGCTAGTTGTCAACATGGCCACCAGTGTTTGCCATCCGCTAGCATAGCTCTTCGCAATGGGTGTCAATTAACTCCACGTATTTAGCAAAAAGCCATATCGAACTAGCTAAGCACGAGAGACGCTTTAAACACCGCGTTCTTTAGTTTCTACAATACCCAGCCTGGTAAGAGACTACGAGCTAGCAGTAGCATAGTCGTAGTTAACATCAGTTAGCTACAGTAACTGTTAGATCAGATACACTATCATACATAGTATAGACTATTGAATGACATTCAGCTTTCTAGTTGCAGTCAGTTCGTATTTTCGAATATTGTTTATTTAACAAGGTATGGCTTTCAAAGTCTGTCATTGGCGTCCTACGTTAGCCGCTTGGTAGTTAGCTAAGCTATACACGTTATTGCTTTGATGCCGGCTTGGTTGGTGATAACATAAGCAGCTAGGACGTGATTTATGTGTAAGATTGCTAATAATTACTCTCTTCAGTGTCAGTCAAAATGGCAAGCCCAAGGACCAGAAGAGTTTTGAAGGAAGTGAGAACCCAGGAGGAAAACAACGTGAGTAGCTAGTTAACGTTAGTTTGCTGTTTGACCAGTAACGTTGTAGCTGACTTAGTCACGACTTGATTGCCCAAAGGGCCAAGGCTGAACTGACGTTAGGACCTTGTGGGTGAACAATCTCTGTTGAGATATTCAATGTGATAGTGTCCACATCCATGTTTTCAATATCGACATCAAATAGCGAGCCAACATTTTCCCCTCTTTTCTCAGCTTTGCTTTGAGTGTGGGGGCTTCAACCCTCAGTGGGTGAGTGTGACCTATGGGATCTGGATTTGTCTGGAATGTTCTGGCAAACACAGAGGCTTGGGAGTGCACCTTAGGTGAGTAACTTCCATGTTACAAAAGGACGATTTTCCTGATTGTGCTGGTATTTATGCTTGCCTGCAGAGGCTCGTCTGTGCATGAATGTCAACCCTCTACTGTTGAATCTCTTATCCTGAATAAGTCATTGTTCAAGCCTTCAACCATGCCCTTCTAAGATGATGATTACCACTTATATTCTTTAACCCACCATACCCACCTAGTCATCCAAATGTCTTCTTATATATAAGATCCCATGCCTAGTTAAATATAGTAACATTTCCTGTCAAGTCGGTTTGGAAGTATTTAACCTCTAATGTGATCTCTGTACTGTAGCTTTGTGCGCTCTGTTACCATGGACAAGTGGAAGGACATTGAGCTGGAGAAGATGAAGGCGGGAGGGAACGGAAAGTTTCGAATGTTTCTGGAACTCCAAGATGATTACGATGCCACCTGGACCATGCAGGACAAATATAACAGCAGACCTGCTGCACTTTTCAGAGACAAGGTAAGGAAGCCTCCCTTTTGAGTCATTCATTTAATGGTCATGTACATAATAAAGTTGCCGGGGACACTCCAAATCAACATTTCTGAATTTCCAATGCTAATATCAAACAGTACATCTATAATGGTCTCACTCACTGAAATGCATGCCTCTTTATTCTATTGACAGGTTGCAACCATTGCAGAGGGGAAAGAGTGGTCTATTGAAACTTCCTCTGCCAAGGACTGGACTCCGCCTCAGGCTAAGACCGGACTTTCGTCGTCTCATCGGTAAGGGTGAAAAGAGTGTTATTTCATATAGCTAAAGTATTCAATTACTTGAATATTTTCAAAGTACCCATTTCCAATATTATCACATCCCATAATAATCTGTGGTTGGTTTTCCAATGTAGCTCAGGGGGCCCTGGTCAGAACTCTGGAAACCCTTCAGACAAGGTGTTTGAGGACTGGTTGAGTGACGATGTGAACTCTTATCAGAGGTGAGACCATTGTATCCATGCCATGCTTGTCTCTGAAGCAGATGTACAGCCCCCCCCCCCCCCCCCCCTCTCTCTCTCAAAACAGCCTCAATTTGTCAGACATGGACTTCACAAGGCATTCCACTGGGATGCTGGCTCATGTTGACTCCATTGCTTCCCACAGTGTCAAGTTGGCTGGATGCCCTTTGGGTGGTGGACCATTCTTGATACACACGGGAAATGGTTGAGCGTGAAAAAACAGGCATCTTTGCAGTTCTTGATACAAACTGGTGCGCCTGGCACCTAGTACCATACCCCATTCAAAGGCACTTAAATCTTTTGTTGCCCATTCACCCTCTGAATGGCACACATAGTCTGTCTCAAGGCTTGAAAATCCTTCTTTAACCTCACTCCTCCCCTTCATTTACACTGATTGAAGTGGATTTAACAAGTGACATCAATAAGGGATCATAGGTGTCAGTCTGTCATGGAAAGAGCAGATGTCCTTAATGTTTTATGTGTATACAGTGCATTCGGAAAGTATTCAGACCCCTTGATTTTTTCCACATTTTGTTACGTTAGACTTATTCTAAAATTAATTAAATAAAAAATGTTCATCAATCTACACACAATATATATATATATATTTTTTTGTTGCCTATTTACCTAAGTATTCAAACCCTTTGCTATGAGACCTGAAATTGAGCTTAGGTTCATCCTGTTTCCATTGATCATCCTTGAGATGTTTGTACAACTTGATTGGAGTCCAACTGTGGTAAATTCAATTGATTGGACACAATCCTGTCCCCTGGGGAAGGGATGCCTGGTTATTCTTTAAGCGCTTTCCTCGCCATCTTAAATAAGCATGCCCCATTCAAAAATGTAGAACCAGGGACAGATATAGCCCTTGGTTCACTCCAGACCTGACTGCCCTTGACACCAGCACAAAAACATATTTGGCGTTCTGCATTCGCATCGAATAGCCTCTGCGATATGCAACTTTTCAGGGAAGTTAGGAACCATTATACACAGGCAGTTAGGAAAGCAAAGGCTAGCTTTTTCAAACAGAAATTTGCATCCTGTAGCACAAACTCCAAAAAGTTCTGGGACACTGAAGTCCATGGAGAATAAGAGCACCTCCTCCCACTGCACCGAGGCTAGGAAACACTGTCACCACCGATAAATCCACGATAATTGAGAATTTCAATAAGCATTTTTCTACGGCTGGCCATGCTTTCCATCTGGCTACCCCTACCCCTGGTCAATGCCCTGCACCCCCCACAGCAACTTGCCCAAGCCTCCCCGATTTCTCCTTCGCCCAAATTCAGATAGCTGATGTTCGGAAAGAGTTGCAAAATCTGGACCCCTACAAATCATCTGGGATAGACAATCTGGACCCTCTCTTTCTAAAATTATCCGCTGTAATTGTTGCAACCCCTATTACTAGCCTGTTCAACCTCTTTTGTATCGTCTGAGATCCCCAAAGATTGGAAAGCTGCCACGGTCATCCCCCTCTTCAGAGGGGGAGACACCCTGACCCAAACTGTTACAGACCTATATCTATCCTACCCTGCCTTTCTAAGGTCTTCGAAATCCAAGTTAACAAACAGATCACTGACCATTTCGAATCCCACCGTACCTTTTCCGCGATGCAATCTGGTTTCAGAGCTGGTCATGGGTGCACCTCAGCCACACTCAAGGTCCTAAACAACATCATAACCGCCATCGATAAAAGACAATACTGTGCAGCCGTATTCATCGACCTGGCCAAGGCTTTCGACTCTGTCAATCACCGCATTCTTATCTGCAGACTCAACAGCCTTGGTTTCTCAAATGACTGCCTCGCTTGGTTCACCAACTACTTCTCTGATAGAGTTCAGTGTGTCAAATTCGGTGGTCTGTTGTCCGGACCTCTGGCAGTCTCTATGGGGGTGCCACAGGGTTCAATTCTCGGACCGACTCTTTTCTCTATACATCAATGATGTTGCTCATGCTGCTGCTGATTCTCTGATCCACCTCTACGCAGACGACACCATTTTCTATACTTCTGGCTCTTCTTTGGACACTGTTAACTAACCTCCAGACGAGCTTCAATGCCATACAACACTCATTCCGTGGCCTCCAACTGCTCTTAAATGCAAGTAAAACTAAATGCATGCTCTTCAACCAACCGCTGCTCATCCCCATATTGTTATTTTATTTTTTTGCTCCTTTGCACCCCAATATCTCTACTTGCACATTCATCTTCTGCACATCTATCACTCCAGTGTTTAACTGCTAAATTGTAATTATTTCACCACTATAGCCTATTTAAATAAAGGTGAAATAAATAAAAAATAAAACACCTGTCTATACAAGGTCCCATAGTTGACAGTGCATGTCAGAGTAAAAGCAGTGAGGTCGAAGGAATTGTCCCTAGAGCTCCTAGACAGGATTGTGTCGAGGCACAATCCTGTCCCCTGGGGAAGGGTACAACATTTTTTTACAATAATTCTCCAGGATTGAAGGTCCCCAAGAACACAGTGGCCTCCATCATTCTTAAATGGATAAATTTGAATCCACCAAGACTCTTCCTGGAGCTGGCCGCCCGGCCAAACTGAGCAATCGGGGGAGAAGGGCCTTCGTCAGGGTGGTGACCAAGAACCCGATGGTCACCCCGACAGAGCTCCAGAGTTCCTCTGTGGGGATGGGAGAACCTTCCAGAAGGACAACCATCTCTGCAGCACTCCACCAATCAGGCTTTTGTGGTAGAGTGGCCAGACAGAAGCCACTCCTCAGTAAAAGGCACATGACAGCCTGCTTGGAATTTGCTTAAATGAACCTAAAGGACTCTGGTCTGAGGAAATCAAGATTGAACTCTTTGGCCTGAATGCCAAGCGTCTCGTCTGGAGGAAACCAGGCACCGCTCATCACCTGGACAATACCATCCCTACGGTGAAGCATGTTGGTGGCAACATCATGCTGTGGGGATGTTTTTCAGCGGCAGGGACTGGGAGACTAGTCAGGATCAAGGGAAAGATGAACAGAGCAAAGTACAGAGAGATCCACTCAGGACTGGGGCGAAGTCAGCCAAGACAATCCAGGAGTGGCTTCTGGACAAGTCTCTGAATGTTCTTGAGTGGCCCAGCCAGAGCCTGGACTTGAACCCGATCGAACATCTCTGGAGAGACTTGAAAATAGCTGTGCAGCAACACTCCCCATCCAACCTGATAGAGCTTGAGAGGATCTGCAGAGAAGAATGGGAGAAACTCCATAAATACATGTTTATTTTTTTGTTGTTTCACCTTTATTTAACCAGTTAAGTTGTTGAGAACAAGTTCTCATTTACACCTGCGACTTGGCCAAGATAAAGCAAAGCAGTGCGACACAAACAACAGAGTTACACATGGAATAAACAAGCATACAGTCAATAACACAATAGAAAAAAATAAAGTCTATATACAGTGTGTGCAAATGGTGTGAGGAGGTAAGGCAATAAATAGGCCATAGTAGTGAAGTAATTACAATTTAGCAAATTAGCACTGGAGTGATAGATGAGCAGATGGTGATGTGCAAGTAGAAATACTGGTGTGCAAAAGAGCAGAAAAGTAAATAAAAACAATATAGGGTTGAGGTAGGTAGATTGGGTGGGCTATTTACAGATGGGCTATGTACAGCTGCAGCGATCGGTTAGCTGCTCAGATAGCTGTTGTTTAAAGTTAGTGAGGGAAATATAAGTCTCCAGCTTCAGCGATTTTTGCAATTCGTTCCAGTCTTTGGCAGCAGAGAACTGGAAGGAAAGGAGGCCAAAGTAGGTGTTGGTTTTGGGGATGACCAGTGAGATATACCTGCTGGAGCGCGTGCTACGGGTGGGTGTTGTTATCGTGACCAGTCAGCTGAGATAAGGCGGAGCTTTACCTAGCATAGATGACCTGGAGCCAGTGGGTCTGGCGACGAATATGTAGCGAGGGCCAGCCGACTAGAGCATACAGGTCACAGTGGTTGGTGGTATAAGGGGCTTTGGTGACAAAACGGATGGCACTGTGGTAGACTGCATCCAGTTTGCTGAGTAGAGTATTGGAAGCTTTTTTGTAAATTACATCGTCGAGGATCGGTAGGATAGTCAGTTTTACGAGGGTATGTTTGGCGGCGTGAGTGAAGGAGGCTTTGTTGCAAAATAGGAAGCCGATTCTAGATTTAATTTTGGATTGGCGATGTTTAATATGAGTCTGGAAGGATAGTTTAGTGCCAAGCTTTTATCGTCAATACCCAAGAAGACTCGAGGCTGTAATTGCTGCAAACGGTGCTTCAACAAAGTACTTAGTTAAGGGTCTGAATACTTGTGTAAATGTCATATTTCAGTTTTTTTTTGTAATAAATTTGCTAAACACTTTAAAAACCTGTTTTTGCTTTGTCATTATGGGGTATTGTGTATAGGTTGGTGAGGGGGGGAAACTATGTAATCCTTTTTAGAATAAGGCTGTAACGTAACAAAATGTGGAAAAAGTCAAGGATTCTGAATTCTTTGCGAATGCGCTGTTAACATATTGTACCCAGAAAGCACAGTCTAAACTAAAAGTAAGATGCCACAGAGCACGTTTTACTATTGTTTAAAGATAACTTGAATCTGATTTTTCTCTTTATATATATTCTTAACCATAATTTTAACTAACAACTTTCAAGACTTTATCTGTAAATGCTCAACCAATGTATAGCACAGGGTCTTAATCCAAAAGTAAGATACCACAAAGTACACATTTGTACTTTTACTTTAAGATCAATTTCATCCATATTTGTCATTTATTTTTCTTTCCCGCTGGGACCACCCATATGCGTATGCATGATTGTAAGTCACGTTACATAAAAGCACTTCCTAAATGTAATTTATTATATAGGTTTTTGCTCACCTTTTATGAAGACTTATAATTTATGCAAACATATCATTTCCCCTGTAGTGGTGGCGGTTATAGTGGGAATCAGGAGAACCGCTATGTTGGCTTTGGGAATACACCGACCCCAGAGAAGAAGGAGGATGATGTCCTGAACAACGCTCTATCTTCCATTTACTCGGTACGGCAGTAATATGGCACAGCATCTGGGAATCTGCATGGCCCTGAAGTAAAGGGGGGTTCCCAAATGGCACCATATTCCCTATATTTGGGACACAGACATGGAGTTTAAGGTATCTGTCATTGGTGACTCGTGTGTCTATTTGGGACGCAGAGTTTAAGATATCTGCCGTGGTGAATTGTGTGTGAATTGTATGTTTTGTTTGATAGGGCTGGAGCAATTTCACAATCGGAGCAAGCAAAATTGCAGCAGTCGCCAAAGATAATGTAAGTATCTCCAAGGAAAGCTGTTATCCTGTCACAGAACTTAATTTCACTGTTTATTAATAGCTTTTTTTCCGTCTTTTCACTGGAACAGACTGCAAAACTTGCAACCTCAGCAACTCTAAAGGTATGACTTTATTTTATTAAACAGTTAATTAGTACCCGATTGATTAGCACCATCAAGTTTTTAAACTTTTAGTTACTATTAAGATATCGTAAAGTTTTTTTTTACTAGCATCATTTTGCAACTTACTGTACTGCTCTAAAAACGTGTATTAGATTAGACATTTTATATGAATGTGTAGATACAAACTCTTAACCTTACAGGTCTGAGATGCCATTTAACAAAGTTGATAAAGATGTGATTGTGTGAATCCCTTTTTGATGAAAAACAAACCATTATTATGCTCATGCTCGCATGACACAAGTAATAAATATGTTTCAAAGTTTATTCGCCACATGCACAGGATACAATAAGTGTAAAGCAGTACAGGGAAATTCTTACCTTCAGAGCTCTTTCCAACAATGCAGTGATAATAATAATAACTACGATGAGAGTTAAAAAAACACGAGAATGCAAGAGTATGTTTAGGTCAGTGCCAGTACCTTTATTCAATGTGCAGGTTTACTGGAGTGGTTGAGGTGGGTTTATGCATAAATAAATAAACTTTCTTGAACTGCATTATTGATTTAAGGGCTTGTAAGTAAGCATTTCACAGTAAGGTCTACACCTGTTGTATTCAGCGCATGTGACAAATAAAATGTAATTTGATTTAGTATGATAAACAGTACCAGTTAAAAGTTTGGACACGTACTCATTCAAGGGTTTTTCTTTTATTCTTACTATTTTCTAAATTGTAGAGTTATAGTGAAGACATCAAAACTATGAAATAACACATGGAATCATGTAGTAACCCAAAGTGTTAAACAAATCAAAATATATTTTAGGTTCTTCAAAGTAGCCACCCTTTGCCTTGATGACAGCTTTGCACACTCTTGGCATTCTCTCAACCAGCTTCACCTAGAATGCTTTTCCAACAGTCTTGAAGGAGTTCAGCACTTTTTGGCTGCTTTTTCTTCACTCTGCGGTCCAACTCATCCCAAACCATCGCAATTGGGTTGAGGTCGGGGGATTGTGGAGGCCAGGTCATCTGATGCAGAACTTCATCACTCTCCTTTTTGGTCAAGTAGGCCTTACACAGCCTGGAGGAGTGTTGGGTCATTGTCCTGTTGAAAAACAAATAGTCCGACATTAGCGCAAACCAGATGGGATTGGGTATTGCTGCAGAATGCTGTGGTCGCCTTGCTGGTTAAGTGTTCCTTGAATTCTAAATATACCACTGACAGGGTCACCAGCAAAGTACCATCACACCACCACCTCCATGCTTCACGGTGGGAACCACACATGCGGAGGTCATCCGTTCACCTACGCTGCGTCTCACAAAGACATGGCGGTTGGGAGCAAAAGTGTAAAATTTAGACTTCAGATTTAGATTTCCACCGGTCTAATGTTCATTGATCGTGTTTCTTGGCCCAAGCAAGTCACTTCTTCTTATTGGTGTCCTTTAGTAGTGGTTTCTTTGCAGCAATTTGACCATGAAGGCCTGATTCACACAGTCTCCTCTGAACAGTTGATGTTGAGATGAGCCTGTTACTTGAACTCTGAAGCATTTATTTGGGCTGCAATTTCTGAGGCTGGTAACTCTCTAATGAACTTACCTCTGCCGCAGAGGATAACTCGGGGTCTTTCTTTCCTGTGGCGATCCTCATGAGAGCCAGTTTCATCATAGTGCTTGATGGTTTTTGCGACTGCACGTTTTTGCGACTGAAAGTACGCATTGACTGACCTTGATGTCTTTAAAGTTATGATGGACTGTCGTTTCTCTTTGCTTATTTAAGCTGTTCTTTCCTGCATTCCAGGTGAATACCTCATGAAGCTGGTTGAGAGAATGCCAAGAATATACAAAGCTGTCATCAAGGCAAAGGGTGGCTACTTTTGAAGAATCTCAAATATAAAATATATTTTGATTTTAATACTTTTTTGGGGGGGTTACTACATGATTTCATATGTGCTGTTTCATGGTTTTGATGTCTTCTACAATGAAGAAAATAGTAAAAATAAAGAACCCTGGAATGAGTAGGCGTGTCAACTTTTGACTGGTACTGTACATGTAAACAGGGCTGAAAAGTGACTGGTAGCAGATATATATATATATATATATATATATAAATTAAATTAAATGCACACACACTGAGTTTACAAAACATTAGGTACACCTTCCTAATATTGAGTTGAACGTCGAAAGCGTTCCACAGGTATGCTGGCCCATACTGACTTCAATGCTTCGCACAGTTGTCAAGTTGCCTGGATGTCCTTTGGGTGGTGGACCATTCTTGATACACACGGGAAACGGTTGAGCGTGAAAAACCCCAGCAGCGTTGCAGTTCTTGTCACAAACCGGTGCGCCTGGCACCAACTGCCATACCCCGTTCAAAGTCACTTAAATATTTTGTCTTGCCCTCTGAATGGCACACATACACAATCCATGTCTCAAGACTCTGTAACCTGTTTCCTCCCCTTCATCTAGCTACACTGATTTGAAGTGGATTTAACAAGTGACATCAAACAAAGGATCATAGCTTTCACCTGGTCAGTCTGTAATTGAAGGAGCAATTTGTATACTCAGTATAAATACTTATGGTAATATACTAATGGTAAAATATACTGTACATGTAAACAAGAGTAATAGCGATCAGTAGCAGGACAAATAGGTAAATACTAATGGTAATCGCGATCAATAATCAATGGACGGCAGCGTAATGGAGTAATAAATCTAATCCAATAATAATTTTAGCAGTTGTCTGAGGGGGTAGAGACCCGTGGATGGGCATATAGTCAGTGTGGATAGTCATGATGATCTGCTAAAGATAAATAGTTCTAGCCCCCTCTCTCAGGAAATACCAAGCTAGGGTCATTTATTTGAGTAAGACATTTTCATGTATTGGTTAAGAGGTTCAACCTCCTAATTCCATATGATGTACCCACAGAAAAATAATTATTCCAGATATAACGTAATTCTATGGATGCACCACTGTATGTGATTCCCTCTGCAGCAGAAACAGCAGTGCAAATGTTTAGCCTTCAGAGCTCATGGAACATAGATTTTCTTCCAAAGGTTTCCCTTTTTATTTTTGCTCATAAATGAACTGGACAAATAACTGACCTTATTCTGTGAACATTACTGTAGTTTAAACTGTTTGTCGCTTCTTTAACTTCCTTGCTTTCTCTGGACGTAGTTAAGGGGCTATAAGCCGCCCCCAGAGCCGGTAAAATCATTAACAAATGCATGCTCTTTGTCCATATACCTGCATCTCCCATTTTACTCATTGTTTTCATGAATGTATTCATTCCCACCCTAAGCTTGTCGGCTGGTCATCGGAGTCCTGTCTGAAAATGTATGTGAAAATGACCAGACCCACCACTGCAAAATGGTGGATAAGTACAGTTCGCCTAACCAGTAGTGTTACATTGAGCTTTTCTTGGCTGCAGACAGAAAAACATATATTTTGCAGCTGATGGATAATCTTAATGTCAAGGGTTGTAGTAGTTTAAAATTATTAATTAATATGAAGTTCTTGATCACTTTCACTTTAGTGGCTCCTTAAGACAATGGTTGAGAAACCATTCAAGGAGTGTGAACATTCCTGTCATTTACAAAGAAAGAAATCTTGGCATAATAATAAACATGATGACCACTTATTTTGTACTCACCAACCATAGGGTTATATATCCCTGCATGACCGTTCCATTGCTCAGTTCCCATTGAGGGTCAGCCCTCGCTGTGCTGACTGTGCTTGTTTAATGTCCTAGTGAATGGAATGACAGTTCCCTCGCCTGCCTCAGCTGCCTGCTACTCAGAAATTAAGTCAGTGTCTTGCAATGTCGTGAATGTCGAACTGTTCTGTTTAATTCACACATCTTCTCCCTGTCACTCCCGACTAGGCCACAGAGTTAGGACAGACATTAAATGAGAACGTTATCAAACCTACCCACGAAAAGGTAACTGTTTAAAGTTAGTTAATAGGCTAATATGCTTCATAAAACCAGCTTTACATTTGATTTGCATTGTCTCCTTTGGAATGTGTCTGCTCTAGTGACTGACTATAGTGTGCACTGTGCATGTGTAATAGCTAATTGCTTGATGTAGAAAAATTCAACATAGCTTCTTAAAATGGGTGTTTTCAAATCTATCTTGACTGAGACTAACAGAAATCACCTACTGTCTCATAAGTAGGCTAATCACCACATTATTGTCCTCTTAGTAAAATAAAATCTAAGACTAATCACTTTGCGCACAATAAAATGTGCAACTGTTCACAATCAGAAACACTGCCTGAGCTAGTCTGTGTAGTGATGTCCTGATTTACACACCCACCTCTTGATGCTGTGAGTTGTCTCCATTTCCATTAACGGTGATTTGGCTTGTCCAGGTAAAAGATGGCAAGTTGCTAGATGAAATGTCCGTCGGCATTGCTGGGCTGGCATCCAAGGTAGGAGAAGGCTCTGCCACACTGCAAACCTACAACCAGTCTCCTGAGTAAGGGTCGTGTGAAGCTATGCATTCATTAGGAATTAGCCTAAGTTTAGCAAGGCAAAATACGTTGGTGTAGTCATCGCACTGCTTACTCTGAAAAGGAGACTGGTTTGGGTGTGTTGATGTACATTTTGAAGATATTCATGCAATTTTTATCTCCCTTTTCTCTTGCTGCTATTGTTTTTCTGGTGGTGAGTACTGTGTAGATTGAATTGTACTTATATTAACTTGTACAACCTAATACAACCTTTACTTTGGTCAATTAACTATTGTGAATCTGATAAACATGATTTGTAAACTTGTTTTGGTGAGTGTTGTAGACTTTTTATCAACATTTCATGTCTATTGATGTTTTCTCAATTTTGTTTGACATGTGTTCCCTCTTCTCAGGTTCAGGATGCTGGTGCAAAAGGCTGGAAAGACATGACTGACTTCTTTGCTGGAAAGCCAGAGGACGGGTAAATCAAAATGATTAAATTAATCTGGAATTTGGCATAGTGATGTGTCAGTTGAGGGTCTTTATTTCTGAGATAACCGTCTCCCCTCTTTGTGACGAACCCTCTCCCACAGGTCAGAAGAAGAGAGCTATCAGAACATGGACGCCACTGAAGGTTACCAGTTCACCTCCTCAGGCCCAGAACTAGGCCAGGCCCCTGCGCAGGACTTCTGGACGTCCTTTGGCAGCACCAGCTCCTCCAAGCCCAAGAAGTCCCCAAGCAGCGACAGTTGGACCAACGTCGATAACTCTGCCGCTGAGAAGAAGAGCTCCGACAGCTGGGACAACTGGGGCTCGAAGGCGGCATCCAACAACAAACACAGCACTGGAGACAGCTGGGAGGCCTGGGACAACAACTGGGACAACGCTGCTGGTGGAGAGGCCAAGGGCAAGAAAAGCCCCGCAGCCGCCCCCGCCAAACCTGCTGAGGAAACCTGGGACAATGCAGACTGGTAGAGGCCTCACTCACAATCCTCCCCAGCTCTTTCTCCCTTTTCCTCTACCTTCACTGCCTTCTCTCTTTCCTTCCTTCTCAGAGGCACTTTTACAGTTGCACAGTTCTGTCTCTGACCTAGGTTGAGTTCAATGCCAGTTCAGTATGTATTTATCACTCAATAACAACTAATTGAAATGGAATTGAGCTCAACGCACACTGAGTATTCCTGAATATTTACACATTTTAAAGGAAGGTTGCAGTCTATTTAATTTTGCTGGATGTGTATACATTTCTTTAATTAATTACAGGAGTTAAATCTAAATATAAGCAGAGTCATAATCATCTCATGTCACATTTAAAGTTGTCTCCATATTAGAAGGCAAGGTGCCATCTTGGTTTTATGAGTCTATAGTCTGACATTTTAATACATCATCCTCAACTAAAGATGGCAGTAGTCACCTACTCAACCAGAGTTTTTAGAGTGAGAGGAGCCTGGTCTGTCAGTGGTTATCCCTTGAAAAACGGGGTTTCCACACTCAATTTATGCATAATGAAATTGACAAGGAACTGGAATCCAGTTTAGTGTGCTGTCGTGTAAAGCCAGCATCCCTTGCACCCCAACAGTGCGGTCTGTGTTGACTTAAACTTACGGTCAAAATGTTCTGTTGTGTGTCAATTTACGACTGCAGCTAACCTTGGTATGATGATGCTTAGCATTGTGCAATGGCGTTATATGTATAAAATGTAGCTGCTGGATTCATGTGACGCAAGTACAGTATTTTACCAATATTTTTTTCTTTCCATTCTCAGCCGTCTTCATTGAAACCTGAAGAGAAAGCTCTTATGAGTCGGTACGACTTGGTTATTTTGATGAGGAACAGGTGATAAGTACATTTAGGTTTTAATACAACCTAGTCTAAAAAGCGGTTGACAGTGTAAAAGTACTATTCCACCACCCAATCAGTGGTTGTCGATCGCATGGCATTAATCTCAGCAGCTAACTGTAATATAAATGATAATGTGTTAATTTAATGTGATAAGCTGTACAATTATTGTGTGTTGAGAACTGGACACATTCGTTTTTGGAGTAGGGACTGTAACTCTGACTTATGGTTCTCATTGCATGTAATACTGCCGAACCTGTGGGACCACCACAGCAACCTTCTGTGACCTCAGTGGGATCTAGTATAGTCTAGTTGCGTCTGTTGTCCTCAACACACACTCCAAAAAAAAAGACGCTTTTTCATTAAGCTGATTTTTTTCAGTCTCCATGTCCGTGTTAAGTGTTGCATCCAAGTTTTCATGACTTTTCATGTTAAAACAGACAACGGGCAAAGAACACGTCTCAGGCCAGTCATGTAAGAATCTTTGATACGAATTTCAGTTTGATACGGACAGTCGCTTCTCAAGGAGTAAGGTTGAATACTGCCAATTTTGAAAGAGCTTTTCGCTGGACTTCTAAGATGAGTCCGATGTTTTACATTGACATGCAAATTTCAGCCATGTAATCCCTTGCCCTTGTTGTTCGATTTGACATGTTTTTGTGTTCGTATACAGGGGTTAAATGGGCATTTCTGTGTCCTCTGAATTGCTGGCTTTTCCATAGTCATTTTTCACAGATTAGCCTAGTTCCTACTGTTTACTATCTCACCTTGTAATGTCTCCCGTTGGAACTCTCAATTTCACCCTTGTATCTATGTGAGAGTGGCGTTGCCTAGATAATTTTTTTCACTCATGAAAAAGAGGAGATGGCAAGGCTACTATTTCTTAATTGCACCAGATTGTTGGAATTTCCTTCACCTGGCTATTTTTCTGGTGGAACCACAGCAATACGGGCTGATGTGGTGTGGCTTGCATCGTCTTGTGTGAACGAGAAGTGCTTCTGCTAAATGAGAAACAAAGACTGTCTGAGTTGTTTTCTACACACCAGGATAACTAATGACTAACTGCAACGCTTGTGTAGTAGTGCATGTTTTGCGGTATTGCGCTCTCCCCACCCTCTATTTTAATGTTGTGTTACAAGCCTTAAAGAGCTGTCGTCATAGTCTATCTATTGATAAACCGGTGTCAGTTTGGTTTTAAGTGTGTGTTTGGGTTTGTGTTTTCCGTTATTAGATGGACAGCATGTATGATCAAATGATAAACTATGAACGTAAAACGAGGTGCTGCTGTTTACAGTTTGCCTCCATATTTCTGATGCTCTATGACTTTTTGTACTATGACTAATCACACAGCCTGGATGGTGAACCAGCCTGATGGTGAACGTAGCGATTGGGCTGTCTCCATCAAGCTAAAATACACATTCTTACAGTCCCAATTTAGTTCTTTAAAAAAATATATTATTCATCAATGAATTCCAGTGTTTTAATCTAAAGGATGTTCAATGTTAGATATTATGTTTTATAGATCTACAAGTCTCACAGTGGATCATTAGGTATAAATGTGTTATGTAACACTTGCAAATTAAAGAATCTTCTCATATTTTTTTACCATTGATGGTAATGAAGACTTTTCAGCAGTGCGGTTTAGTGAAATATAGGCCTAACGCTGAAAAGTAAAGTAAACCATGTGCTTTTATGTCCATTCATGTTTTGACTGCCACATTGGAGATTGCCACCCACAATCTTTGTAGATATCATTGTTCAGTCAACAAATACTATTTTTTGATATTGTACTTGGTTGCCTAATGTAGCTATGGTTTGGAGATTTAAAAAAAAAAAGGTAATTTCTTTATTTTGAAAAACAGTATTTCTAAGTACAGTGGGCGTTGGTGAGTTGAGTTCCACTAACTTATCTAAACAAGTATTCAATATTGGTGATTGATTAAAGGGAATTTCCTCCAATGCTCTTGAATCTCATGTGAACCATTACTTACTTTAGGCTTGTCCCTTATAGTAATGTAATATGTATAATGTGTAAAATGTACAGTTATGGGTGTATGTACAGTGGCTTCAGTATGTATTCATACCCCTTGACTTATTCCACATTTTGTTTTACAGCCTGAATTGAAAATGGTTTAAATAGCTTTTTTCTCTCACCCATCTACACACAATACCCCATAATGAACAATTGAAAACATGTTTTTAGAATTTTTTTCAAATGTATTGAAAATGAAATACACTACGTGACCAAAAGTATGTTGACACCTGCTCGTCAAACATCTCATACCAAAATCATGGGCATTAATATGGAGTTGGTCCCCCTTTGCTGCTATAACATCCTCCACACTTCTGGGATGGCTTTCTACTAGATGTTGGAACATTGCTGTGGGTATTTACATCCATTCAGCCACAAGAGCATTAGTGAGGTCGGGCACTGATGTTGGGCGATTAGGCCTGGCTCGCAGTCAGCGTTCCAATTCATCCCAAAGGTGTTTGATGGGGTTGAGGTCAGGGCTCTGTGCAGGCCAGTCAAGTTCTTCCACACCGATCTCGACAAACCATTTCTGTATGGACCTCGCTTTGTGCACCAGGGCGTTGTCATGCTGAAACTGGAAAGGGCCTTCCAAAACTGTTGCCACGAAGTTGGAAGCACAGAATAGTCTAGAATGTCATTGTATACTGAAGCATTACGATCTCCCTTCCCTGGAACTAAGAGGCCTAGCCCGAACTATTAAAAAAACGGCCCCAGACCATTATTCCTCCTCAACCAAACTATACAGTTGGCACTATGCATTGGGGCAGGTAGTGTTCTCCTGTCATCCGCCAAACCCAGATTCGTTCCTTGGACTACCAGATGGTAAAGTGTGATTCGTCACTCCAGAGAACGCCTTTCCACAGACCATTATTACGAGCTACACACTTCAGCACTCTGTGGTCCCATTCTGTGAGCTTGTGTGGCCTATCACTTCGCGGCTGAGCCGTTGTTGCTCCTAGACGTTTCCACTTCACAATAACAGCACTTACAGTTGACCGGGGCAGATCTAGCAGAGAAGAAAATTTTATGAACTGATGTTGGAAAGGTGGCATCCTTGGACAGTGCAACGTTGAAAGTCACTAAGCTGTTCAGTAAGGCCAATGTTTGTCTATGGAGATTGCATGGCTGTGTTGAATTTTACACTTCAACAACCGGTGTGGCTAAAATAGCTGAATCCACTAATTTGAATCCACATACTTTTGTGTATATATAGTACATGTAATTTCCATAAGTATTCACACCCCTGAGTCAATACTTTGTAGAAGCAACTTTGGCAGTGATTACATCTGTGAGTCTTTCTGGGTAATTCTATAATATTTGCACACACTGTCAATTTGGTTGTTGATCATTGATAGACAACCATGTTAAGGTCTTGCCATAGATTTTCAAGTAGATTTAAGTCAAAACTGTAACTCGGCCATATTCAGTGTCTTCTTGGTAAGCAACTCCAGTGTAGATTTGGCCTCGTGTTTTGTGTTTGTCCTGCTGAAAGGGGAATTAATCTCCCAGTGTCTGTTGGGAAGCAGACTGAACCATGTTTTCCTCTAGGATTTTGCCTGTGTTTAGCTCCATTCCATGTATTATTTTTTTTATCCTAAAAAAAACCTCACCACTTAACAGTAACAAGCATTCCCATAACATGATGCAGCCACCACTATGCTTGAAAATATGGAGAGGTACTCTGTTGTATGGGATTTGCCCTAAACACAACACAAGTTAATTGCTTTGCCACATTTTCTGCTGTATTACTTTAGTGCCTTGTTGAAAATAGGATGCATGTTTTGGAATATTTTTATTCTGTACAAGCTTCCTTTTCACTCTGAATTAGGTTAATATTGTGGAGTAACTACGATGTTGTTGATCCATCCTCAGTTTTCTCCCATCACAGCCCTAAACTCTTAACATTTATTTTATTTTTTTGTGTACTTTTTACCCCTTTTTCTCGACAATTTTGTGATATCCAATTGTTAGTCTTGTCCCATCGCTGGAACTCCCGTATGGACTCGGGAGAGGCGAAGGTCAAGAGCCATGCATCCTCAAAAACACGACCCGCCAAGCCGCACTGCTTCTTGACAAACACCGTACACCAGGCGACCGTGTCAATGTGCATGCGCCCGGCCCACCACAGGAGTCACTACAGCACGATGGGACAAGGATATCCCGGCCGGCCAAACCCTCCCCAAACCTGGACGACGCTGGGCCAATTGTGTGCCGCCTCATGGGTCTTCCGGTCGCGGCCGGCTGCAACACAGCCTGGTATCGAACCCTGATCTGTAGTGACACCGCTAGTACTGCAATGCAGTGCCTTAGACCGCTGTGTCACTTGGGAGGCCTCTAACTTTAAAAAAAATCACCATTGGCCTCATGGGGAAATCCCTGAGTAGTTTCCTTCCTCTCTGGCAACTGAGTTAGGAAGGATGCCTGTGTCTTTGTAATGACTGGTTGTATTGATACACCATCCAAAGTGTAATTAATAACTTCACCATGCTCAAAGGGATATTCAATGTCTGCTTCTTTTTTTTTTTTACACCCATTTACCAATAGCTGCCCTTTGAGAGGCAACCTCCCTGGTCTTTAATTTGTTTGAAATTCAGTGCTTGACAGAGATGAGGTAGTCATGAAAAAATGGTTAAACACTATTATTCCACACAGTGAGTCCATGCAACTTGTGTGACTTGTTAAGCACATTTTTACTCCTGAACTTATTTAGGCTTGCCATAACAAAGGGGCTGAATAGTTATTGACTCAAGATACTTCATTCAGCCTTTTAATTTGTAATTTCAAAAAAAATCGAAAAACCTAATTCCACTTTGACATATGAGGTATTGTATCTAGGCCAGTGACACATCGCTATTGTATCCATTTTAAATCCAGGCTGTAAAACAACAATGTGGATAAAGTAAAGGGCTGTGAATACTTTCTGAAGGTACTGTATGTGCACTACCTGTTGTCTGAATGGAAAATAAAAACATACATGTATGTTGTAAATGCTGTTTTAGATTCCCCCCTCTTTCCTTGGTAGATATCATATTTTTTGAATATGGTGTCATGAGATGAATTATACCATGTACATGTCACATTACGATATGTATTAAATGTTAATTGCATTGCCCTGCACATGCACTGATTAAAATCAAAATGTTGAATGTATGTAAAAGACAGGATTATTGTGCAGTAGGCATGGACGTATATTTTATGTCCCGCCTACGAGGCGTGGTGATGTATCGTATTACCACAGATGCTGCATTGGTGGAAGTATCAAACGGCGATCCGGTCCAGGCCATGGGGTAGGTAACCGCAGTTACATGAACTATTTACTATCAGTAAATTAACAGTTTTGAGTAATTATAGAATTTTGTCGTTATATTGTAATCACTGTTGCGCGCCTTGCAGACCAAAAAGCACATCGACAGTAGCCTAGTGAAAAATAGATGTTTGCGAAGGAACAAATCGCTCTCCTATGGAATATCGTGTGTAGGCTTTTTTTTTCTCAGTGATGATTCACTCTTGAGACGAATAACGTTACGTTCTATAAATTCATACATTTAGGATTGTATTCACTTGGAGGGGATTTCAGTGTTGAAATATGAATTCCCAGAAGTTATATTAAGCGCTGGCTACAATTTAATTCAAGCTAGCTGTGTTTCTCAAATTAGTAAATGGATTTACATGCCTTGCCATCCGATGTGGCTCATTTACAGCCCCACTGCCTTCGGTAGCTAGTAAATTATCAACGCTCACTAGGCTACATGTGAGGTTATCATTGTTTATAAAATGATTATTAATATCTATTTCACAATTTGGCCAGGTTTCTGAAAATACAGCGTTGAGAGCAGGAATGTCATTTTATTGCTATGCATCCTGGCTGCAGCCCATTCTGTCTTAATTACAATGGTCTTACAAGGTGGTGGTCAGCAGTAATTGATACATTGTTACAAATGTATCCAGCTGCCTTGTGTGACACACTGAAACCACCCTCATCTGTCTGTGAGGGGGACTCTTTGTCCCCATCATTCTACAGAAGGTCGATATTTGTCCTCCTGCAAGCTGGGGACCTGTCACTCAGTAACCTATCAGATCAGGTACCTACCAACCTGTCATACTATGTCAAGAGCCAGGATCATGCATGAGTCCTGAAAACAAACGATTTAACTAATTCCCCTGTAACATAAGATAACTGTAACATTGCCACTCAGGATTTGCAGTTAGGGCCAGTACATGGTAGGTTATGGGGTCTTTAGGATCAGTTATCTGAAGTCTCTCCTAACTTTCCCAGATTAGGTAGGTCAGTGGTTGCTTGAGTAGCTGAGCTCCACAGCAGCATCACCAGCAGACAGTATTATCCCTTATTTTAGTCAGGATGCCTTTGAAAATGTGTATTTTGTCTTGCAGTTTTTACATTCCCACATCAATAAGAATTGCAAGACAGAATCCCTCTGTCTATAAAATAAGAAATTCAATACACTCAAATGATGTCAGTTAAAAGCGTTCTGCAAGATTGGTTTCAATCTGAGATGCAATTAAAAGAGTTTTAGAAGGAATGTCTGCATGAAAGCGGGTTGTCAGTATTTGACTGGTTATTAACATCAAGAAAAGGATAAAGGGAACTTCTCAAGGAAGGGATTTTATAGGGGTGGAGAAGCATTAAACGTGGAATGTTTGACTATATTTTACAGTTCCTCTAATGATACTTTCCCACTGTTAGGCTTTGCACCGGTGTTTGACCCAAAGATGCCTTGACAGTTTGTCTGTCTTTACAGGGGAGCTGATGCCATGGTCTGAAACGTGAGATTGAGAGAGCGAGTGAGGTGCCCACTCAACGCTCCAACAGGTGAGGACGGTCGCCATATCTTGTTAAAATAAGACCCAGGATGAGAGGAGAAAACAGAAACAACGGCACCTACTTAACAGTTAACGAGATTAGCCTTTTGGCATTAGAGAAGAGCCCTGGCTGAGATTCCTCTTCAAATGTGTGGGGGAAAGTTGTGCTAGGATGGAAAAGGAGTAGGACTTTTTGTTTTGAATTCACGTTGAACAAGATGGCTGTCCAGACAGCATAGTCCTCATAATGGGCAGAGGGAGAAGCCTACTAAATTAAGAATGTCTCTCAGGCTTACTGGGCATCTGTTTTCAATTCCCTCCCTTATTGCCCAGGCACATAGGTCCTGACATGTACTGACTGTCTGATTCGCCTCCCCCAACCTAGACACACACACACGTACTGTCTCTCTTAATAACCTCTTAGCCTTGTCCTTCATGGACTCTGGTTTCTTAGTGGTGCTTAGTGGTTTTCCCCACCATTGTGGCTGTAAGCACATGGCCCTCTGTCAACTACTGGAATTCTGAGTTAGTATTCAGACGGTATCCTCACTATGCTGGACTTAGTCTTTCATGCCATGCATATTGTTTCCCATGTAGAATATTGACTCAGCTCTTAATTATTTCCTTAATTTAAAATTAAATGATAGAGATCAGTCATGTTTGCTTGCTTTGGTTCAAGAATTTCATTGATACCCTAATATTTAAAGATTTTTGTAGAGCTAGTCAGTGAACTGAGAAAATGAACACCATTCTTGCCAGCTCGTGGTACACTCTGTATGTGTGTGTGTATATATACACACACACACACACACACAAAATTATGTGGACCCCTTCAAATGAGTGGATTTGGCTATTTCAGCCACACCCGTTGCTGACCGGTGTATGAAATTGAGCACACGGTGATGCAATCTTCATAGGCAAATATTGGCAGTAGAATGATCTTACTGAAGAGCTCAGTGACTTTCAACGTGGAGCTGCCGTATGATGCCACCTTTCCAAGTCAGTTAGTTGCATTTCTACCCTGCTAGTGCTGCCCGGTCAACTGTAAGTGCTGTTCTTGTGAAGTGGAAACGTCTAGAAGCAACGCCGGCACAATCGCGAAGTGGTAGGCCACACAAGCTCGCAGAAAGGGACAGCCGAGTGCTGAAGTGCGGAGCTCGTAATAATAGTCTGTCCTCGATTGCATCACTCACTACCGAGTTCCAAACTGCCTCTGGAAGCAACGTCAGCACAATAACTGTTTGTCGGGAGCGTCATGAAATGGGTTTCCATGGCCGAGCAGCCGCATACAAGCCTAAGATCACCATGCGCAATGCCAAGCGGTGGCTGTAATGTTGTATAGCTCGCCGCCATTGGACTCTGGAGCAGTGGAAACGTGTTCTCTGGAGTGATGAATCACGATTCACCATCTGGCAGTCCAAGGAACAAATCTGGGTTTGGCGGATGCCAGGAGAACGCTACCTGCCTGAATGCATCGTGCCAACTGTAAAGTTTGGTGGAGGAGGAATAATGGTCTGGGGCTGTTTTTCATGGTTCGGGCTAGACCCCTTAGTTCCAGTGAAGGGAAACCTCAGCGCTACAGCATACAATGGCATTCTAAACTCAGCAAAAAAAATAAACGTCTCCTTTTTCAGGACCCTGTCTTTCAAAGATAATTCGTAAAAATCAAAATAACTTCACAGATCTTCATTGTAAAGGGTTTTAACACTGTTTCCCATGCTTGTTCAATGAACCATAAACAATTAATGAACATGGACATGTGGAACGGTCGTTAAGACACTAACAGCTTACAGACCATAGGCTATTAAGGTCACAGTTATGAAAACTTAGGAGACTAAAGAGGCCTTTCTACTGACACTGAAAGATGAAAGATGCCCAGAGTCCCTGCTCATCTGCGTGAACGTGCCTTAGGCATGCTGCAAGGAGGTATGAGGAGAGGTGATGATGAGATGTGGCCAGGGCAATACATTGCAATGTCCGTACTGTGAGATGCCTAAGACAGCGCTACAGGGAGACAGGACGGACAGCTGATTGTCCTCGCAGTGGCAGACCACGTGTAACAACACCTGCACAGGATCGGTACATCCGAACATCACACCTGCGGGGCAGGTACAGGATGGCAACAACTGCCCTAGTTACACCAGGAACGCACAATCCCTCCATCAGTGCTCAGACTGTCCGCAATAGGCTGAGAGAGGCTGGACTGAGGGCTTGTAGGCCTGTTGTAAGGCAGGTCCTCACCAGATATCACTGGCAACAACGTCGCCTACGGGCACAAACCCATCGTCGCTGGACCAGACAGAACTGGCAAAAGTGCTCTTCACTGACGAGTCGCGGTTTTGTCTCACCAGGGTTGATGGTCGGATTTGCATTTATCATCAAAGGAATTAGCGTTTACACCGAGGCCTGTACTCTGGAGTGGGATCGATTTGGAGGTGGAGGGTCCTTCATGGTCTGGGGCGGTGTGTCACAGCAGGCAATCTTAACGCTGTGCGTTACAGGGAAGACATCCTCCTCCCTCATGTGGTAAACTTCCTGCAGGCTCATCGTGACATGACCCTCCAGCATGACAATGCCACCAGCCATACTGCTCATTCTGTGAGTGATTTCCTGCAAGACAGAAATGTCAGTGTTCTGCCATGGCCAGCGAAGAGCCCGGATCTCAATCCAATTAAGCACGTCTGGGACCTGTTGGATCGGAGGGCTAGGGCCATTCCCCATAGAAATGTCCGGGAACTTGCAGGTGCCTTGGTGAAAGAGTGGGGTAACATCTCACAGCAAGAACTGGCAAATCTGGTGCAGTCCATGAGGAGGAGATGCACTGCAGTACTTAATGCAGCTGGTGGCCACACCAGATTGTTACTTTTGATTTTGACCCCATCTTTGTTCAGGGACACATTGTTCTATTTGTTCGTCACATGTCTGTGGAACTTGTTCAGTTTATGTCTGTTGTTGAATCTTATGTTCATACAAATATTTACACATGTTAAGTTTGAAAATAAACACAGTTGACAGTGAGGGGACGTTTCTTTCTTTGCTGAGTTCAGATGATTCTGTGCTTCCAACTTTGTGGCAACAGTTTGGGGAAGAGTCCATACAGATATGGTTTGTCGAGACCGGTTTGGAAGAACTTGACTGTCCTGCACAGAGCCCTGACCTCAACCCCATCGAACACCTTTGGGATGAATTGGAACGCTGAATGCGAGCCAGGCCTGATCGCCCAACATCACTTCCTGACCTTACTAATACTCTTGTGACTGAATGGAAGCAAGTCCCTACACCAATGTTTCAACATTTAGTTGAAAGCCTTCCCAGAAGAGTGGAACTTGCTATGGCAGCAAAGGGGGGGACCAACTCCGTATTAATGCCCATGATCCTGGAATGAGATGTTCGACGAGCAGGTGTCCACATACTTATGGCAATGTAGTGTATCAGAAGTCCATTCACAAAGTGGAGCTGACAGCTGCAGTAGCACTTGTACAGGACTCCACTAGTGCTGTGGCTCAAACTGTTATCGTGGAGGCTGCAGTCAGTGGTAGAGGTCTTCACAGGTCCAACTTCCAAAATGGACCTGGGGTTTTCCCACCCTGACCAGATATAAATAAATGTTTTGAATATAGACCCGTTTCGAACGGAACCGGGGACAACTAGACCCGTTCCGTATAGACCGTGTTGGATCCATACCCAGTCTGATCTGAGTGAGGGAAGCAGCAGAAAAAGCCTTTTTTTGAGCTACTGATAACCAGACCTGAAAGCGCAAGAGGGAGAGAGAGGTGCCGCTCTAGCAGGCAGGGGAGCTGTCGTTCTGTGAATGTACTGTGAGCGAGTGGCGCAGGAAGAGAGAGACGAGAGACAGCAACCAATCAAGCGGACTCGCGCTATAGTAGACTAATAGCTGCTGTAACTCAGTTATTTATCATCCAATATTATTGCTCAGTACCTGTCTTGACTGCGTCAAACCGGGAAACGCTAGTTAAGCTAGGTATCGTTTGCTAGTTAGGCTAGTTGAGGCTGCAGTGCATGTGCTTTCTCATCCTACAGTTACACAACAACAACTCCATTCAAAATATTAAGTAGCCTGTAGCCTCTCCTTCTCCTTTAACTTTTAATTCCTTCATTGTAATTCCATCTTCCATTGATTAGATATCTCCTAACTTTTGCCACACATGGAGGCTCTGACTGTAGCCTATTGCCGCTTTGAATTATAATTGGCCAACAACAAGCTACACGCGCCACGCTCCACACTCATGAAAAAGCAAGAGCAGCGGCATAAATAATACAATTTCTCTTTCTACTGCAGCGGTCTCGTTCGAACCTGTACGGCCCTTCTGGACAAGTCAGTTAAAATTACACATACCCGAGACCCGTGACAATCAGATCCGACCCAGACCCATGACATTATTTAGAATTCTGGATCCGGTCCTGCGTTGGGTATTCGGGGACAGGTGGATCTGTGAAGACCTCTAGTCAGTGACCTTTGGACTGGGAATGGACGATTGTGTCCGAAATGGCACCCTGTTTCCTATGTAGTGCACTACTTTTGACCAGAGCTCCAAGAGGCCCTAGTTATTCCCATTTGGGACTGGGAATGGACTTCTCTTATTTATACCCCCAGACAATGGCAGCATTGTGGCCCAGATGATGTGTCATGGCAGGAGTTCCTGTCTGGCAAGGTTAAGTTAGCCATTACATGTGCCTTGTCTTCCGGTGTCTATTTTCATGTTGTTGTTGATGTTTGGCCACAAATGCACTGACGGTGTGGCACTGTGTCAAGAAAAACATGTCTGTGGAATGAAAAAAAAATAGAAATTACTTTTAGAATTAAACCCTCACAAAGAATCCCCAACGCTTTTGATGTGTTCTTATACACCGTTTGTGTAATTGTATGCAGCAGTGAAACATGGTTCATCAGCATATGCTTTTGTGTATAACAGTGTGGTTAACTCTACAGGTCTGTTTCTCTTGCTGTTCTTTCATTTGTGGATGTGGTGGGTTATAGTGAAGTCAGAGTATCTGAATGTGCTCTGATGAGCTGTCCTGCACTTGCCAGTCTTGGACTAAATTCTACTCAGTATTTTTCTGCAGCTTTTTCACAGCCTGTTTAGGCAGCCTGTTGCACAATGCCCCATTCATCATTCCAAGCCAAGTCTCATCACTGATTGTTGTTTGACGTTCTCATTTAGCTAAATTATCCTATCCCCTATCCCGCCTACCAGGCAAGTCTCCTCATGTATGGATATTATTGCCTGATTTGAGAGCAGAGAAAATACTTTATCCAAAGGCAGTATTGAATTGGATCCAGCTTGTTATTAGAGGTGTTACGATTGGAATTACATTTTCCTCAAGAAAGTAAACGAGTGTTTTCACAGACCATTTAAGAGTTGATCATTAGGCTACTACTGCAGATGATGAATTTAACTTTGTCTTTGCAGTACAGGATATTTTCAGTAGAATCAATCGATAATCAACTGAAATGCTTGAATTTATTAGTTCATGGTCCCTGAAATTGTTTGCTGTGAAAATATCCGTATTGAAACTCATGTGTTCTCAGAGAACCAAGGCAAGCAAACAGACACTTTTAAACCCTGTCCACACACCATCTGATCCCCAGCCAGAGTCCGGGCCGGATTACTGAACAGGCACGCAAAGAAAACAATTCTGAAGTTTTGGGGGGCCCAGATAGCATATGATAGCAAAATGTGTACAATTGCAGGAAAGTAACTTTATAACTGCAATGTTTTTCATGGCAAAATGTGAACAAAAGCATGAACTGAGCTATATAACAGCCCCCGGAGACAGGAGAAGGAAAGCCCCTTACCCTTCTCTTCTCCCCCTACCGCCCAACACTCAACAAAAAATGTTGGTTACAGCTATTCGGCATCTGCCCAGTGCAGTGACAAGCACTGCTTGATTATGTGTTGTGTGGTTCCCCAGTAAAATGCCCTCTGTTGGCACTGATTTCTACTGCTTTGACGCGCACTCATCTGTCACACGACGCCAGCCGAGTGCAGAGCAAAGAATCCCTGTGGATTTAGAATAGGGAGGCTAGCAGGGGTATACCTGAGCTCCATGGTGCTGTTGTTATCTGCAGTAGATTGGGAAGCTGTGCTAAACCAACCCCAGCCCACGTACAGGTTCTAGGGCTCCTGAGTGGGAGGACTGAGCCCGCCAGAGATGTGGATGTATGAAACTTGCTGTTTCTCACTACCCCAGATTGTGTGTGTGTGTGACTGCATTCACATTTTCTGTAAAGAAATGCGCAGAAAGATTCTCAGTCCGTAGGCGTCTGAATACAATGTCGATGAATGAGAATGTTTAGATTTTTCTGGCAGCAACACCAGAGAATACCACCCTATAGTGGAGTTAACATAGACCAGTGTTTCCCCTATATTCATTTAGCTGCAGCTTTTAAAGGAATAGTGCGATGTTTTGGCAATTCAAGCTCTTTTTTTGACTCATGGATACCATTGTTATGTCTTTGCATCAGTTTGCAGGAAGTTGCTAACTAGCATTAGCGCAATAACTGGACGTCTATGTGAACAGCTAGCATGCTGGATGTGGTCAGCAACAGGCGAGGGGGGGGTATTGTTTTGTAAAAATATTAAAATCACCAGGAATTCAGCTAAAAAAAAATTGATTTAGTTAATCTGTTCACCTAGTATTCCCACGAATAAAAGAGCCGTGATTGTGTCTCAATGCAATCAAGGTGTAAAATTATTACTTTCAAATACAATCTTTTTTTGAGTTTGGTGGTGGTCAATTTGAGTGTACAAATTATTATAACTGTTCCTGACCCCCGACCTTCCGCTCCATCAAAAATCGTCCCGTGGCTGAATCAGTTGCCTACCGCTGGTCTACAGGAACAGCTAGCATGCTAGCTTTTCCCATAAACTTCCAGTCATTGCGCTAACACTAGTTAGCAATGGCTCGCGAAACTACCTTCAACTTCATTCAAGTTGCACGCAGACAAAAATGGTATCCATGAGTTAGTGACTCTGTAAGTAGAAAAAATGCTTAATTGCCCAAATCTTGTACTATCCTTTTAAGATCAGTGACAAGTCACGATGTATATTTGTAGCAAACAGAGCGACCAGGGTGGTGAATGAGAGCCACAAGCACACAGCCATTGCTTTTTCCTCATCTCCCTATAGTGTAGTGGTGTGCATCCGTTATATTTCAGATGGTGTCAACATAGTTACATTTTCATGCATTTTGGAGTAGAATGTATTTTTCAAAAGTCACCAGAAGTGACCTTCTCAGTCGTTCTACAAAAAAATTATCTCCCAGGATACATGTGCCCTGACCCCCGCAGGAAAGAGCACAAACCTCACCCCCCTCCCCTGCTGTCTTTGCCACCGCTGCTGAAAAAAATCCTAGAGGAAACTGCATCGAAAGACAGACAAAACGACGTGTGTTTTAACAAGACATGGGATGTTTTTCATTGTCAAATCTGGTTGGTTTTAGTGCGTGTCTATTTCTGGCAGCAACAGAGCCTCTAGTTCAGGCTACAAGATGCATAATATCAGACTGTTTTCTACTCGGTGGTGCAGGGCTTTGATGTTGAAAACCCCTGGGCACTGATATTTAGAAGACTTTTTCTCCCCATCGTTGGGCTTGTCCATCAGGCTGTTAAAATGGCTCTTTTGAAGTGGGTGTAGGTAATAGCTAAACAAAGTGTGGCGCTACCTACCACGGGTAATACATCTGAGGATTTAATGGCATTGATAGCTGATACCTTAAGCCCCTGCAGCTGTAAAAGCTGTCCTGGGCCCATCTTTTTACCCTAACATGTTCTCTTAAAAACAACATTTTGTCATGTGGGGAAAGCTTTACCAAAGATGGGCTATGACAAACTGGACTGTAATGAGACTACATTGAATAGATGTTGTTGCTAAAATGTACATTTAAGAGAAGTGTACTTGTGTGACCTTGTGCCAATGATAAGGAACAGGCTTTTCTAGAATAAGACTTTTCGACAGGCGTCATGGTGTTTTTAAGCCACAATTGTCTTTTAGAGTGATTTAACTATGAAATGTAAAAATTGCTGTCAAACCTTCATACCAACATAACGTGATCATGGTGACATATGTAATAATGTAACATGGTGGCAGACATGGGATCCCTGTATCTAACAGTGTAACAGTAATAAAGTGCTCTCTTCTTCTATGTGATGTCTGTCCTCCAGTGGCGTGTGAGAGGACAGCAGCCATGCCACCCCACTCTGACATCGTCAAGGTGGCCATCGAGTGGCCCGGCGCCAACGCCCAGCTCATCGAGATTGACCAGGTCAGTGCCCGTCTAAAACCCCCCCCCTAAAGGACAAGACATACCAACATGAACGTCGGTCATGTGCAGTAGAATACCTGCTTGGTATCGGCGAACGGTGTCGATTCAATGTGTAGAATCGTTGGGAAATTAACTGATGTTAATGGTCAGAGGCGATAGGACGGCCAACCACTGTGCTCGGCTGCTTATTGTGTTGGTCTTGTCCTTAACAGCATCAATCCTCCACTCTGTCTACTCAACCAAACGTTTTATAGAAGTCTATTTTCCCTGTGCCAGCGACTTTAAACTCCAGAGACTCCATGTTAAATAATTGTAGGGAAAAGACAGCTACAGTATGTTTCTGCTCAGACCAGCATGAACTACTGAGATTTTGTTGGTAAGTCTAGCACATCTCTCGACTCTCAGCATGAACTGTAATGTATGTCGCCGGCAATGACATGAAACCAAATCCATCAACGTTTGTTTTCCACTGAATGCCAAGCTAGGCAAGGAATGAGAGCCATTGTTGAAGTTACTTTAGGGCAGCGTTTCCCAAACTCGGTCCTGGGGACCAACAAGGGGTGCACATTTGGTTTCTGCCCTCGCACTCCACAGCTGATTCAAATAATCAAAGCTTGAGTTCATTATTTGAATCAGCTGTGTAGTGCTAAGACAACCAAAACGTGCACCCCTTGGGGTCCACAGGATTGACTTTGTAAAGCTCTGCTATAGTGCCTTTTATGACCAATCGGCAACTTTCCTGTGATTCCAGTGGCTTTGCAGAGTTTGACTGGTTTTGTCTGTTGTGTGTTTGCAGAAGAAGCCTCTGTCCTCTATCATACGGGAGGTGTGTGATGGGTAAGCACCAGGTCCACACCCAGCTGTTTTTGCTCACGCTGGAGATGATGGCCGCACAATGTTTCCGACTGATTTATATATGTGTGTGATATGAGCACACACGTGAACGCACACACAGACACACACACACTGCGTTCACTTATGTAAGATTAGTGCTAGCTAGACAGACTTAGTTGGGGCCAAATGTATAGCAGGTCCATAATGAGAACACACAAAGGAACATTAGTAAGAGCCATTACACATGGACTGGATCACACATGAGTTTCATTACAATGACAGAATTCTTATTATAAAATGACTTTTTTAATGGTCTTAATATATTCTATAATATAATATATTACCCTGTGTAGAAATGGAACAGTTTGTGCCTGTTGGCATACTGCAGAACGTTCTGCTCACAATACAAAAAATGCCAATTGAATGCTTTCTACATTCTTGCTCCATCATACCCATTGATTCACTATGCTATATTATCCGCACAAGTTTAGAATGCTATTGCATTCAAAGATGTTGGATATCATTCTTCACTTTTGAGGTGCAGATATTTCTACAATAACATACGAGGCATTTCAGCGTTATCTCCAGATACACATAAATGCTGTGGTACTCCACCTTTTGCTTGGCTCCCGAGTGGCGCTGCAGTCTAGGGCACTGCATCTCAGTGCAAGAGGCGTCACTGCAGTCCCTGGTTCGAACCCAGGCTTAATCACATCTGGCCATGATTGGGAGTACCATAGGGCGGCGCACAATTGGCCCAGCGTTGTTTGGGTTTGGCCGGGGTAGATCGTCATTGTAAATAAGAATTTGTTCTTAACCTACTTGCCTAGTTTTGTTGCGCTTACCACTGCCACTACCACATACCACTGCCAATAAACACACACCTCTAGCCAATACACTAAAGGAGGTCTAATGGGGTCCAGACTTGAACTTTTAATGTACTTATATAACCATTCTGACCCCCCCCCCCCCCCAAGTGCCTCCTCTCATTGCCTTTCCATTTCCTCTCTTTTGTCTCCTGGTCCACCTTGTCTGTCTATGAATACTGAGACTTTTCCTAACTAGCTACTTCTCCTTATCCCTCTCTCTCCATCTCTCTCCAGTGCTTCCTCCTACTCTCTTGCTCTCCCTCTCGCATCTGAATGTATTTTTTCCCCTAACACTTAACGCCCACTGAATATCACCCTGTACAATCTTCTCCATCTGCTCCTCTTGCAAATAGAAATGCTCGAGGCTCCGATAATTACTTTTATTAACCTTATGCACATGGTATGTATTTTCTGTAGGGTGAAAAAACAAATGCACGGCATTACAGTAGGTCTTATTGAGATATGTGTGGGTTTAGCTTCTGCCTGCCTCATGTTTAGGGAGGTCAGTGCACTCTGGTATTGAGCGGAAAATTGGTGAATTCATTCACCTACTTTTCAATTGGTTTTGTGCATGTGTCCACAGCTGGTCTCTGTCTGGCTCTGAGCAGTTTGCCCTGCGTTACGCTGACGGTCCTCAGCTCTACATCACTGAACAGGTGAGCCTCAACACCTTGGCAGAATTCATTACTACAATACACTACGTGGTTCCTTAGTTAATATGTTACTGTTAGTACACCACATGACCAAAAGTATGTGGACACATGTTCGTCGAACGTCCCATTACAAAATCATGGGCATTAATATGGAGTTGGTCCCCTCCTTTGCTGCTATAGCAGCCTCCAATCTTCTGGAAAGGCTTTCCACCAGATATTGGAACATTGCTGCAGGGACTTGCTTCCATTCAGCCACGAACATTAGTGATTAGTGCTGGCTCGCAGTCGGCGTTCAAATTCATCCCAAAGGTGTTTGATGGGGTTGAGGTCAGGGCTCTGTTCAGGCCAGTCAAGTTCTTCCACACTGATCTCGACAAACAATTTCTGTATGGACCTCGCTTTGTGCACGGGAGCCACTGTCATGCGAAAATATGGCCTTCCCCAAACTGTTTGCACAGAATTGTCTAGAATGTCATTGTAACCTGTAGCGCTAAGATTTTCCTTTACTGGAACTAAGGTGGCTAGCCCAAAACATCATCCTCCACCAAACTATACAGTTGGCACTATGCATTGTGTCAGGTAGCATTCTGGCATCCGCCAAACCCAGATTCGTCTGTCGGACTGCCAGATGATGAAGCGGGATTCATCATTCCAGAGAATGCGTTTCCACTGCCCTAGAGTCCAATGGTGGCGAGCTTTACACCACTCCAGCTGACGCTTGGTGATCTTAGGCCTGTGTGCGGGTGCTCGGCCATGGAAACCCATTTCATGAAGCTCCCGACAAACAGTTATTGTCCGACTTTGCTTCCAGAGGCATTTTGGAAATTGGTAATGTGTGTTGCAACCGAGGACAAAAGATTTTATGCGTTTCAGCACTCAGCGGTCCATTTCTGTAAGCTTGTGTGGCCTACCACTTCGCGATTGTGCTGTTGTTGCTCCTAGACGTTTCCACTTCACTATAACAGTTGACCAGGGCAGAAATTTTATGAACTGACTTGTTGGAAAGGTGGCATCCTATGACAGTGCCACGTTGAAAGTCACTGAGCTCTTCAGTAAGGCCATTCTACAGACAATGTTTGTCTATGGAGATTGCATGGCTGTGTGCTCGATTTTTATACACCTGTCAGCACGGGTGTGGCTGAAATAGCCGAATCCACTTATTTTAAGAGGTGCCCACATACTTTTGTGTATATATAGTGTATGTCATATCACCAATATGAAGTTTTTGTTGTTGTTGCTACAGCATCATGCTGTGGTAGTAGCAATGTTCGCCATCTTTCTTTCCAGAGCCGTAGTGAAATGAAGAATGGGACCATCCTTCGATTAGCCATATCTCCTGTGAGACACTTTCTCTTCTTGTACATGCAGTTATTTTCATTTTTTTGAAGTAAATGACCAGTATTTCTTAGGTATATTTTATTAACTCTATATAGTGACTGAAATGCTCATAGTTTCACCAATGATAAACAGGGAGAGGCTATACAGACACACCTGGTGCCCAAAATTGATAACCTATGTCGCGCAGTGAGAGTTGAGTGTGGACTAATGGATTCGGTTCAGTCAGTCGTCCTGATGAGCCCTCCTCAGCTAGCTAGTTTATGCTTGTGGCTAGAAACTTCAGTGAGAATGTGAAACTTGTTTGGCGAAGTTGGGACTTGGGAGTGTTCAGAATGATTCCGTTTTTATCGGACTACAAAATCAACAAATGTGCTTTAGCTGCCTGTCACCCTTGCCTGATATTAGCTACACTATAGCTACTTCCCTAAAAATGAGTTACTGCAGAACAGCCAGAAGGTACCGACCCTACCTTTACGCTTGTGTACACTGAGCTGCACTGGGGTCGGAATGCAATCATGCTTACATTAAGACACCGTGGAGCCGGCGTGAGATATGGGTCGGAAAATGTACCTCAATTCAGGGATGGGATGTCAAATATAAAATGTATTTGCCACTGTACTCCACACTGCCGCATAGAGAAGATTGAAATACTGCTGCTTTTCCCGGAAAACTTCCCTTTTCGTCCTCATGCTAACTAGCAGTAGCCACCGCTGCCAATTTTGGAATGGCAGTGTCAGCCAAGCAGCTCCTTTGTTGTTTGTGACGTATCATTCCATAATGGCTGCTGTGGCTACTGGTAGCTAGCATGAGGATGCAAAGGGCAGTTTTCGGGAAAAACTTGCAGTATTTCAATCTTAGCAATGGAGCAGTGTAGATAATTGTAAAATTTTGGAGTACCGTGGCATATCCCATCCCAGCATTAAGGTACGTTTTTCAGACTCATATTGCGCGTTGGCTCCACGGTGTCTTCATGTAACCATGAATGCGTTCCGACCCCAGTGCAGCTCAGTTTAAACAAGCGTAAGGGTAGTGTCGGTATCTTCTGGTAGGCTTGGGTGGTATATTGTATACCGGGTTATTTGGGGAAAAAATTATTTCGACATTTTTGAATACATTTAAATATTTGTAGCTACTTTTTAACTTAATACCTGCAGTCAACTTGTGCAATACTTTAGGAGATAAAGCAGGTTGTGTTCTTCATTTCACCTGTCACATTATTTTACATTATGAATCTTACCGTAGTTTCTCAGAACAGTTGAGCCAGTCTGTTTGTAAATAGCACAACGGGAGACGGCGGAAGCTGGTGTGTCCATAGTGTTCTATACCGGTGACGCAACTGTTGCCCAGTGGGAAGCATTGCATTGGTCATTCACACAGGCTTGCGTTAGCTAATTGGCATGTCACGGTGACATCCAGATTCCAGATGGTGATCAATACTAAGTTATTTCTCCCTCGCCCATCAAAAATAAACATAACTTTATTTTACAAGTTTTAACTAGCGCAGTGCTGTTATTGTTGCCAGATAGCCAGCATAAACTAGCTAGCTGGAAAGGGCTTATCAGAACGACTGAACTGACTGAACTGAATCCATTAGTTTCCACTCTGCTCTCAGCTGAGTGACATGTCATCAAGTTGGACACCCGACGTATCCGTATAGCTTCTCCCTAATAAACAGATCAAAAACATGGCAGCTGCTTTCGACTAACCCTATTGCTGAGTTATACGTTTCGGTCGCTGCCTACATGTATCAAGCTAATGTAGTCGTTGAGGTAAACCAGGTTTAAAGAAAAGTCAATAATGGCCACCATTGCCTTGCCTGACCCCCCCCACTCCCACCCACAATAGGCCCGTGCAGCACGGCAGCTCCTGGACAGGATCCAGTCTCATGGCATAGACGCCCGCCTGGAGGCCCTGAAGGAGCTGGCCAAGCTGTCAGCTGACCCCACCTTTGCTACCGAGTTCATCAACATGGAGGGCATCGGGACCCTGGCGCGCCTGGTGGAGAGCGGCACCCAGTGAGTCTCATACAGTGTATGGTGAACTGCCACAAGACACTGATCTTGGGTCAGTTATGCATTTTCCCCACTAATGATTAAGGTAAGAATTGGGCGAGGGGAAGCTGATCCTAGATCTCTACCTACGGGGAAACTTCACTCCGGAGCAAGTCTCATTATAAAGTCATAGGTCTCGTACAGACAGACAAACCATGGGTCTACTGTTGGGTACATACCACACCACAGCCATAGACATCAATGTGTACGTGTTTAAAGGTAGCTCAGCCCTTGGGCTACTTCTACTGGCTACTAGAAGCCTTTCTGGATATGGTTGCTGTAGGCTAACACTGATTGCCCTATACTGATACCTTGCTGTTTGTGGCTGCAGTTGTCTTGTTTCTTTTCCCCTTCAGTTGGTGAATGTTGTCCTCTGACTCTGTCTCCTCTCTTCTCATCAGCTTTGGGGAGATGCTGGCCTTCACTCTCACTGCCTTCCTGGAGCTGATGGACCATGGAATAGTGTCCTGGGACCTCATCTCTCTGTCTTTCATCAAACAGGTCAGATTCCATACCTGCCTCAACTAAACAGTTCAGGCTGCATCTATAGGAAATGCTATTCCCTATACAGTGCACAACTTTTAACCAGGGTGCATAGAGCTCTGGTTAAAAGTAGTGCACTTCATAGGGAATATGGTGCCAGTTCGTACGCAGACACACTCAACGTAACACTTGTCATATAAGGAAGCCACTGTCAGATTCCTACACCATCCACAATGGAAGTAAGACGCAATGTATTTCTGACTTATTTTGATGGAACTTGGCCCTATATAGTATGTGAACTATCTTTCTCAGTTTTAACACTGGTAAATGAGTTTGGGTGGGTTCAGTAGTTTGAGGCCTATCTCGAATCCTCCCCCATGTTTTTTTAAATCTTTTCTTTTATTACTTGACCTACAACCCCTCACTGGTTGCCAGAACTGAGTGGGTTGCGGTTACCTAGCAACCCCCCATGTTATTTGGAGCTCTTTCAGCTGAATTGTCTGAAGTTTTCACCCTGATGAAGTCCTCTGAAGTGCTGCACAGCAACAAGCACTGTAGAATTTAGATACCTAGTTTTCTATAGGCTGTACATTAATGCACAAGTTTGGATATTTTTTTATATTTTTTGGCAACTATGTCATTTGATAGACCTACTTTTCAAGTCCTAGTCTCGAGTTTTCAAATCTACCTCCATAAACCAAGTTGTAATCAAGAAGACCCTAGATTTATGTGTCCATTTTAATGGAGTATTTCCCTCCTCTCCTGTCTGGTCAGATTGCGGGCTACGTGAACCAGCCGATGGTGGACGTGTCAATCCTGCAGCGCTCTCTGGCCATCCTGGAGAGCATGGTCCTCAACAGCCACAGCCTCTACCACCGGGTGGCGCAGGATATCACTGTTGGACAGCTCATCGGACACCTGCAAGTGTGAGCACACACACACGCACTGGGGCCTCCCACATACAGCTATGTGGGGGATGTAGTCTAAGTTAGTGTGTAGAAATGTAGTGGCGTAACTTACTAATGTCGGTGGAATCAAACGTAGATGACGAGCCTTGCCTTGCTACGCAACCTTGTGATTATGACTAAGCTTAGAAGTGTAGAACCCCAGACTAATACTATCTGAGTACTGTATTAATACATTTAACCAGTTGCTACTTTAGTTTTTGTAACCATGTGAGAATTCCTAGAACCAGATGCTTCTAACTGGTGTTGCTGTGTCTGATGTGCCTTTTTAGATCCAATCAGGAGATCCAGACATATGCCATCGCACTCATTAACGCCCTCTTCCTCAAGGCACCGGAGGATAGACGGCAGGTCAGTACAGTACCTGCTCAGCAATACACCGAAAGGGTACCCTTGCAATATACACTACATGGCCAAAAGTATATGGACACTAGGGCTCTTACGGTGACCATATTACCGCCACTCCGGCCGTCAAGAGTCATGACTGCAGTCAAATTCCACTTGACCGTTTAGTCATGGTAATTAGGCTTCTCCAAGCTCTGATGCTGCTGATGGTTATTAGTAGCCTATCAAACATGCTAACTGCCTGGTACTCAGCTCTCTATAGTCCCTCTAATCACGCTGACATCGATGCAAATGTAATCAAAAATCTAATTTAACACTTCATGAGAGCCCATGAGCTCATGTTGTGCAACATTTCTGTAGGCTATGCAATTGCGTGAGAAAACAGAGTGATGGCCTCTACTAAAAAGAGGATCCCATCAGATTTCTATAGACTAGACCTACTATATTTATTTCTCAACTTTTCTAATATTAAGCACATTGCTTCTCTTTACAACAGGAGTATAGCCAACCTGCCTGGCATGAAAATTAACCACGGAAAAAGCGTCCTCCATTCGCTATTTAAGTGCACAGATGACGTATTTTTTTTCCACTGCCCCAGTTTCGAAACAGGTTCATGATAATGGTCCATTCTAAATTTAAAACAAATTTCACACACATATTATTTAGTATATGTAAAGACAATTTTGATTTAAGAATATTGTGATGGGTGACAATATTAGCCTATCACTTTGTGAATGATATATTATCACTTGTGAATCATGCCCAGCTGTTGCGCATGCTTTTTTTGGGCGACTTTTCCCAAATCAAAGTCACACACCTCATATAGCCTAGCCCATAGGCCTACAGTGCCTTCGGGAAGTATTCAGACCCCTTGACTTTTTCAACATTTTGTTGAGTTACAGCATTATTCTAAACTGGATTTTAAAAAATCCTAAGCAATCTACACACAATACCCCATAATAACAGCGAAACAGGTTTTTAGAAATTTTAGCAAATTTATAAAAAATAAAAATCAGAAACCTTATTTACATAAGTATTCAGACCCTTTGCTACGAGACTCGAAATTGAGCTCAGGTGCATCCTGTTTCCATTGATCATCCTTGAGCTGTTTCTACAACTTGATTGGAGTCCACCTGTGGTAAATTCAATTGATTGGACATGATTTGGAAAAGCACACACCTGTCTATATAAGGTCACACAGTTGACTGTGCATGTCAGAGCAAAAGGGAAGCCACGAGGTCGAAGGAATTGTCCGTATAGCTCCGAGACAGGATTGTGTCGAGGCACAGATCTGGGGAAGAGTACCAAAACATTTCTGCAGCATTGAAGGTCCCCAAGAACACAGTGGCCTTCATCATTCTTAAATGGAAGAAGTTTGGAACAACCAAGACTCTTCCTAGAGCTGGCCGCCCGGCCAAACTGAGCAATCGGGGGAGAACAGCTTTGGTCAGGGAGGTGACCAAGAACCTGATGGTCACTCTGACAGAGATCTAGAGTTCATCTGTGGAGATGGGAGAAACTTCCAGAAGACAACCATCTCTGCAGCACTCCACCAATCAGGTCTTTATGGTAGAGTGGCCTGACGGAGTTGGAGTTTGCCAAAAGGCACCTAAAGCCTCTCAGACCATGAGAAACAAGATTCTCTGGTCTGATGAAACCAAGATTGAACTCTTTGGCCAGAATGCCAAGCGTCACTTCTGGAGGAAACCTGGCACCATTCCTACGGTGAAGCATGGTGGTGGTGGCAGCATCATGCTGTTGGGATGTTTTTCAGAGGCTGGTACTTCCAATATCTGAATTGAAAGCATTAGTGAGTTCGGAACTGATGTTTTACGCGATTCAGCACTCGACGGTCCTGTTCTGTGAGCTAGTGTGGCCTACCACTTTGCGGCTGAGCCTTAGTTGCTCCTAGACGTATCCAGCACTTACAGTTGACTGGGGAAGCTCTAGAAGGGCAGAAATTTGACGAACTGACTTGTTCGAAAGGTGGCATCCTATGACGGTGCCATGTTGAAAGTCACAGAGCGCTTCAGTAATGCGTTTGTCTATGGAGATTGCATGGCGCTGTGCTCGATTTTATATACCTGTCAGTAACGGGTGTGGCTGAAGTAGCCAAATCCACTAATTTGAAGGGGTGTTCACATACGTTTCTGTATATATAGTGTATTTACACTGAACCATGGTCACACATACATGCATAACACCTACAGTGCCTTCAGAAAGTATTCACACCCCTTAACTTTTTCCACATTTTGTTAAATTTAGATTTTTGTCACTGGCCTACACACAATACCCCATAATGTCTAAATGTTTACAAATCAATTACTAATGAAAATCTTGAGTCAAGTATTTCATCCCTTTGTTTATGGCAAGCCTAGGTAAGTTCAGGAGTAAAAATGTGCATAATAAGTTGCATGGACTCACTCTGTGTGATATTAGTGTTCAACATTCTTTTTGAAAGACTACCTCATCTATGTACCCCACACATACAATTATATATAATGTCAAGCAGTGAATTTCAACCACAAAGACCAGGGAGGTTTTCCAATGCCTTGCTAAGAAGGGAATATATTGGTAGATGGGTAAAAAAACAAAAGCAGACAGTGAATATCCCTTTGAGAATGATGAAGTTATTAATTACACTTTGGATGGTGTACCAATACACCCAGTCACTACAAAGATACAGGAATCCTTCCTAACTCAGTTTGCCAGAGAGGAAGGAAACATCTCAGGGATTTCACCATTAGGCCAATGGTGACTTTAAAACAGAGTTTAATGGCTGTGATAGGAGAAAACTGAGGATGGTTCAACAAAATTGTAGTTACTCCACAATACAAACCTAATTGACAGAGTGAAAATAAGGAAGCCTGTACAGAATACAAATATTCCAAAACATGCATCCTTTTGGCAACAAGTCACTAAAGTAATACTGCAAAAATGTGGCAAAGCAATTACGTTTTTGTCCTGAATACAATGTGTTATGTTTGGGCCAAATCCAATACAACACATTACTGAGTACCACTCTCCATACAGTGGGGCAAAAAAGTATTTAGTCATCCACCAATTGTGCAAGTTCTCCCACTTAAAAATATGAGAGAGGCCTGTAATTTTCATTATAGGTACACTTCAACTATGACAGACAAAATGAGGGGAAAAAATCCAGAAAATCACATTGTAGGATTTTTAATGAATTTATTTGCAAATTATGGTGGAAAATAAACTTTTGTTATTGACCAAATACTTATCTCAATACTTTGTTATATACCCTTTGTTGGCAATGACAGAGGTCAAACGTTTTCTGTAAATCTTCACAAGGTTTTCTCACACACTTGCTGGTATTTTGGCCCATTCCTCCATGCAGATCTCCTCTAGAGCAGTGATGTTTTGGGGCTGTTGCTGGGCAACACAGACTTTCAACTCCCTCCAAAGATTTTGTATGGGGTTGAGATCTGGAGACTGGCTAGGCCACTCCAGGACCTTGAAATGCTTCTTACGAAGCCACTCCTTCGTTGCCGGGGCGGTGTGTTTGGGATCATTGTCATGCTGAAAGACCCAGCCACGTTTCATCTTCAATGCCCTTGCTGATGGAAGGAGGTTTTCACTCAAAATCTCACGATACATGACCCCATTCATTCTGTCCTTTACACGGATCAGTCGTCCTGGTCCCTTTGCAGATAAACAGCCCCAAAGCATGATGTTTCCACCACCATGCTTCACAGTAGGTATGGTGTTCTTTGGATGCAACTCAGCATTCTTTGTCCTCCAAACACGACGAGTTGAGTTTTTACCAAAAAGTTATATTTTGGTTTCATCTGACCATATGACATTCTCCCAATCTTCTTCTGGATCATCCAAATGCTCTCTAGCAAACTTCAGACGGGCCTGGACATGTACTGGCTTAAGCAGGGGGACACGTCTGGCACTGCAGGATTTGAGTCCCTGGCGGCGTAGTGTGTTACTGATGGTAGGCTTTGTTACTTTGGTCCCAGCTCTCTGCAGGTCATTCACTAGGTCCCCCCGTGTGGTTCTGGGATTTTTGCTCACCGTTCTTGTGATCATTTTGACCCCACGGGGTGAGATCTTGCGTGGAGCCCCAGACCGAGGGAGATTATCAGTGGTCTTGTATGTCTTCCATTTCCTAATAATTGCTCCCACAGTTGATTTCTTCAAACCAAGCTGCTTACCTATTGCAGATTCAGTCTTCCCAGCCTGGTGCAGGTCTACAATTTTGTTTCTGGTGTCCTTTGACAGCTCTTTGCCATAGTGGAGTTTGGAGTGTGACTGTTTGAGGTTGTGGACAGGTGTCTTTTATACTGATAACAAGTTCAAACAGGTGCCATTAATACAGGTAACGAGTGGAGGACAGAGGAACCTCTTAAAGAAGAAGTTACAGGTCTGTGAGAGCCAGAAATCTTGCTTGTTTGTAGGTGACCAAATACTTATTTTCCACCATAATTTGCAAATAAATTCATTAAAAATCCTACAATGTGATTTTCTGGATTTTCTTTTTCTCATTTTGTCTGTCATAGTTGAAGTGTACCTATGATGAAAATTACAGCCCTCTCTCATCTTTTTAAGTGGGAGAACTTGCACAAATGGTTGTTGACTAAATACTTTTTTTGCCCCACTATTTTCAAGCGTAGGTGGCTGCATCATGTTATGGGTATGTTTGTAATTGTTAAGGACTGGGGAGTTTTTCAAGATAAAAAATAAACTCTGGTGCTAAGCACAGGCAAAATCCTAGCGGAAAACCTGGTTCAGTCTGCTTTCCACCAGACATTAAGAGATAAATGTACTTTTCAGCAGGACAATAACCTAAAACAAGGTTTCCCAAAGTCGTTCCTGTGCAGTCCCTAAGACGACCAGCCCTGAGAGGGTGGAGAGGAGGATTTCATGCTTCATGGTGTCAGTCTGAGCTCTGTCATTTAACCTCTAGAGCAGGGTTCCAGCCCGCTGGCCCAATTTTATTTGGCCCCCAAATGTTTTGAGCAAAAACCAAGTATTATAAAAATATATATATAATATTTTTTATAATTCTAGTTTACGTTGTTGGACATAAACTCTAAAATCATCAAGAAATCAGCTCAAAGTGATTAGGAAATCTGTTCCCAAGTATTCCCATTAATAGAGGCAAAGGCCTATGTGATCGTATCCAAATGTTATCAAGGTTTGAAATTATTCTGTTTTTGTCATGCTATATCTGTTTGGGATTCTTGAGGTCAATTTGCAGTATACGAATTATTTATGACTATGTTCCGGCTCCCCCGCAATCCGCTCAAGGACAACGCTGTGTCATGTCACATACTGTACTGTTGTGCTCTGCGTCGCCATGCCATATCGTGCTGTACTTTACTGTACCATGCTGTTACTGTGCATGCTGTATCTCGTGAACCATGTATAAGTGTGCATTATTTGTTTCCATTGCCATCACCGGGAACCCCTCCTCCCAATCCACCCCCCCTCAGGAAGAGCATAATAACCCCCTGGACCAGCGGCTCACTGTAAGTACACATCATCCCACAATCCTTTGCTCCACCCTCTCCGCCCCCTCTTCTCTCTGATCCATAGAGAACCATGGGCTGCCACCCTCATAGTTCAATCCACTCAGATGAAGTCAGTGGGGAAGAATACAGTATGCAATCTTGTCATAGTAACTCTGAGTCCCTCTAGTGGTAGCAGCTGCGTTCGGCACTATTAGACATGTCTCACTGGTGATGACGTCTGATGATGTGACCCCCCCACACACACATACACACACAAAATACATATGGAATTGTAACAGTTATCAACCCATTCAGGGCCAAGTGATATGACTGTGAGCCTTTCCTCAAATTAGCCTTTTGATATTGTTGTCTGGTAGTAAGCTTATTGCCTACCTGTTTCCATACTGGCCTTGCTTTTGAGGCTCACTGTATTTGTCTATATCTCCCTCTCAGGAGATGGCGAGCACCCTGGCCCAGAAACACCTGCGATCCATCATCCTCAATGTGAGTTTCGGGGAAAGCCTGAGTGTACTTGTCTTGGATAACCAGTCACAACCAATCAGCCCTTCATAATAACATGATGCTTTCTAAACAGTACAGATGGATAGCTTCTACTGCTCCTAATATGTGTGTCATCTCTCGCAGCACGTTATCCGAGGTAACAGACCAATCAAAGCCGAGATGGCGCACCAGCTCTACGTGCTGCAGGTTCTGACCTTTAACCTTCTGGAGGAACGCATGATGACCAAGATGGATCCCAGCGACCAGGTAAAACGACCAGAAGCAGTTTTTCTTTTTGTATTCCCTGAGTCTTTTACCTCAACCCTTCTGACCCTCATATCATTTGATGTTTTTAAGTTCTGCGCTCCTCCATTTTCAGGCCCAGAGGGACATCATTTTCGAGCTGCGCAGGATTGCGTTTGACGGGGAGAACGACCCCAGTGGCACGGAGAAGAGAAAGGCCATGTACACCAAGGACTACAAGATGCTGGGCTTCACTGTGAGTCCAGCTAGTGGGTTGCTTTCATCTGTATAACTGCTCTCTAGAGAAGTTGTTTGGGTCGGAGAGTGAGTGGATGTGTTAAAATGGTTGTTTGGGGTCATAAAGGGATTGTTATGGGTCTGTCTGTGTCATTGACTCTCCTGTCGGTTGTTTCTCCAGAACCATGTGAACCCTGCCATGGACTTCACGCAGACCCCTCCAGGGATGCTGGCCCTGGACAACATGCTCTACCTGGCCAAGCTGCACCAGGACACCTACATCAGGGTGAGTGTGTGTGTGTGCCATTTTTAAGACCGAGCCTGTACCACACTCCAGTGAAGGTTTTCTATGACAAAAATATTTTTCTGTACAAATAAAATGTTATATTTCAAATGGTAGCACTTGAGTTTTCCCCGAGTGTGACCATATGTGTGTGTGTCACTCACATCAGATTGTTCTGGAGAACAGCAGCCGCGAGGACAAACACGAGTGTCCTTTCGGTCGCTGTGCCATTGAGCTCACCCGTATGCTGTGTGAGATACTACAAGTGGGAGAATTGCGTGAGTACACTTCTCGCAGATGGACACCACACATTACGACGGCTTTAAGGCTGACGTGGCATTCAAGGAAGCCTTCATCTTTTTAGGGCTTTTCCAAGCTAATCAGAATGGCCTACCTCATTTTTATTATACATGTATCCTCAGAGAGATAACTGATGTATCATTTTTCAAGACAACCTCATGCGTTAAAGTAAGTTTTCGACGGTGTGTGTGTTCCTTCTCTCCAGCCAACGAGGGCTGCAACGACTACCACCCCATGTTCTTTACTCACGACCGGGCGTGGGAGGAGTTCTTCTGCGTCTGCATCCAACTGCTCAACAAGACCTGGAAGGAGATGAGGGCCACGGCTGAGGACTTCAACAAGGTCAGAGTTCATCCACCAGAGTCTGTTGACCACTTGGTTACATAGGCCATTGATTACTCCTATCCATCCCACTTTGTTTATCTGGTTGACTCTGGTTGGTAAAGGAAAAGCTGATAACTCTCATGGCTTAGATGTAATAAATGTAACAAGTACCTACGTTTCGACAGCTAAGCTGCCTTCATTTATCAGGGTTTTCACTAAATGTTTGACTCTGGTTGGCCAGGTGATGCAGGTGGTTCGGGAGCAGATCACCCGGGCTCTGGCCATGAAGCCCTCGTCCCTGGACCATCTTAAGGGTAAACTGCGAGGCCTCAGCTACTCTGAGATCCTGCGTCTGCGCCAGTCGGAGAGGATGAGCCAGGACGACTTCCAGTCACCACCCATTATGTCAGTCCCACATCCACGTTAACTGTTTGACTTTGTCCATCAGATTAGTCTGCCTCTGTGTTTGGGTTTAACCCCTCATGTCAGTATTTTAGCCTCTCTTCAGACTTCATTTCCAAAGTTTCATGGTACTGTATGACAGGATTGGGGTCAATTCCATTTAAATTTGGGAAGGAAACTACAGAGCCCCTTAGGGGTCAAGGTGGAGAAAAAAACTGCCAGGCTAATCCATTCCCTTCTTTATTCGTTCCCTCAGTTTTTTTTTATAAGTTACTCCTATTCCTGATTTGTGTAGCTCTAGGCCTAAAAACATCATTCTCATAAGGCGATGCAAAAAATTATCTGTGAACGGATACAAAAACAGAGGGACAGGATTAGCCTGGATGTTTTTTTACTTTCTCCACCATGACCACTAACGGGGCTCTGTGGGACACTGAAATTCCAATTCCACTTTTTTTCTAATTGAAAAGCATTCAGGAAAATTGGAATTTCAGTTTACCCTCTGAATTGACTGAATTGAAATGGAGCTGACTCCCACCCTGCTCTATGAACAATATAGGTTAGTTAGAGTGTGTGTTTTGGTTGCTGTTCAATGCTAACAGACCTAATGTATGTGAGTGTTGTGTTGCAGTGAGCTACGTGAGAGGATTCAGCCAGAGATCCTGGAGCTGATCAAGCAGCAGAGGCTCAACCGCCTGTGTGAGGGAAGCTGCTTCCGCAAGCTGGGCAACCGCCGCAGACAAGGTGGGCACAAACACTTAAATAAACAAGGTGATAGGAGCAAGAGCAGTGTGCGGGTTTTCTTTTAAAAAGCATTATTCCTACGCACCTGCAACAAGATACTTTTTTGAATATTTGCTGAGCAAGACCTTTCTGCCGTCATCTTTTGTCCTCCTCAGAGAAGTTCTGGTTCTGCCGTCTGTCTCTGAACCACAAGGTGCTGCACTATGGAGATCTGGACGAGTCTCCCCAGGGGGAAGTGCCCCTTGAGCTGCTCACCGACAAGAGTGAGTCTCCTGGCTGCAACTCTGTGTCTCCCCCCACTCACTCAGCGTTGGGGTCACCGTGACCTGTGCACTCGTGACTATTTGAGATTCTAGTGAGGTTGCCTATCAAAAGGCAAAAGCTAATCAGGTGAAGTCTCATAGCACATGGAGAGGCATCAGCTCTGAGCTGATGTTGCACAGATTCACTTGTCGTCTGGAGGGCAGACGATCCAGTCAAGTGTTACGACTGACACTGACTGATCCACATCACACCTAGGTCAGTGGAACTGTGCAGTGGTTGACTTAGATAAATGCCTGTAGTCTTAATTTCCTGCTCTTTGTCATCTTCCCCTGCAGTCCCCGTGTCTGATATCAAGTCTGTGGTGACTGGGAAGGACTGCCCCCACATGAAGGAGAAGAGTGCACTGAAACAAAACAAGGTAGGCTACTGTGGCGTCCTATCAGCAGAGGGCATCCCAAATGGCAACCTATTCCCTATATACTGCACTACTTGGATATAGGGTGCAATTTGGGACATAGACCTGTTGGCGTGATGTCTGTTAGCATGACTGATATGTAGCTACGAGCCCTACCTCTTCTTCAGCTCAATGGTTATGGAGTATCTAGGGAGTTTCTCACTCCTCCGTCCTCTCCTCGACTCCTCCGTCCTCTCCTACGTGACCTGGAAACCAATAAGTGGTCGCCATATGTATGAGAGTGTCAGTTCGTTAATACGCCAACGGAGGACTTTGCTCCTCTTCTCGATTGCAATCTCCAGCAGAGGATACTCCGGTGTATCCTACTGCGGGAAGACTTTTGAAATCTGCCACCTCCCCTTTGAAACAGCTGTTTTCTCGGATGAGAAAAGCATGTACACATTTAAAAGCTATATGTAACAGTGTTGTTTCCGTCCCACTCCTTGCCCCGGCCTGTAACCAGGAACCCTCTGAACACATCAACAACTGCCTTCCATGAAGCATCGGTACTATTCACTCCACAAAAGCCACGGCCCTTGCAGAGCAAGTGAAACAACTACTCCAAGGTCTCAGAGCAAGTGACGTCGCTGATTGAAACGCTACTAGCGCACTCTGCTAACTAGCGAGCCATTTCACACCGGTTACATATACGCTACTTATCCTTTTATCTATAAAATAGCACAACTAGCTACATTTAATTTTATATCTCTTTACACATGTTTTGGGATTCCACCTCCTGTAAACGTCATTTGTCTGCTAAGGGAGTCTCATTTCATACAAGGCCATTTGTTTTCACGTTTCTTCACCTCCTCTCCTCGATTACCTTTTTCCAAAAGGAGGCGAGGAGAGGACAGAGGAGAGGAAATCCAATTGAGATTCTCCACATCATCCTAGTGCACTGTATGATGTTTATATTAGAGGTTTGGACATGAGGTGTGCTCTCTTGTTTGGGTAGGAGGTTTTAGAGCTGGCCTTCTCCGTCCTGTACGATCCTGATGAGAACCTCAACTTTGTGGCCCCCAACAAATATGAGGTGAACGGCATGTTTAACTCCTTAGAATGAATAACTCTGAAGACATGATCTGCGTTGTCAGGGCATACCGCAAATGTACTGTATGTTATCTGACCCGTGCTCTCTCTCTGCTTTGTGTGTTGTGTGCGTGCATGCGCCTGCCTGCACTGAGCAGTACTGTGTCTGGACTGATGGGCTGTGTGCGTTGCTGGGCCGAGAGATGGGCAGTGACCTCACCCGCAGCGACCTGGACACGCTCATCTCCATGGAGATGAAGCTCCGCCTCTTGGACCTGGAAAACATCGCCATACCTGAAGCCCCTCCCCCTGTGCCAAAAGAGCCCAGCACTTACAACTTCACCTACAACTACGGCTGAGGGGTGTGTTTAAGGCTGGTTTGTGAGAGAGAGCTGGGCCGTATTTGTGTCGGTGTGTGTGTGGGGCACGGTTGCGTGTGTGTATTTGTGTGTAATAAGACGAAGAAAACCACTCATCCCCTAGCCACTTAATCTTGAACTCAACATCACTTGTCTGATGCTCTGAAATCCAACTGCCCACAAATAATCCAGGCAGGCTACGTAACACTAGACAACAAAATGTTCCATTGTATTTTTTTTTGTTTTAATCGCCGTTATGGTACAAGCTTGACACCAACCTGAAAGTTAATATTTTGTTTCGTAACTCATCACTTCATGGCCTTATCAACTTTTTTTGTTAAATAAGCTCTGTGTGTTTTGAACAGTTACAGCTGAGCCCCACTATTGCTTCATGCATCGTCATAACAACAGAACCAGATCTGTTTGAACTGACACATCACGGCCCAGGGTCTTTTCCAAGGTGTTGTATTCTAGTCACTGCCCGTGTCTGCTCATCCTCTAATTCAGTACTAATCAATATTATTGATGTTTGTTATGCAGAATCTGATTATATTTTTGTAAATGACTGTGAACTCCGTCTCAGCTTTGAAGAGAAGGAACATGAACTTTCTAGCAACCTACTAATTTGAATTTAAAAATTGTGGTTTAGGGCACAAAAGATTGAGCTAGGTATTAAACTGACAGAGGTATCAGAGAAAGCAGTAAGCCATTTGTAGGCTTATCACATATTTGTCTTCTATAATTATTATACTTTGCACAGTCAAACTCAGTTGCCAAATGGTGATCTGTATGTGGAGACATTTAACACTAAACAAAATGGAGCTTTCACCACGCAAGCACTCTGAAGTCACATATTCTCTGGAATTATTAGATTAGGAGATGGCCAAAATGCCTCGTAACATGAATCCTCAATGGTCAAGGTGTCAAATATTGGATAATGTGTTTTTGTTGTATCTTGCACTGCTAATGAAAGTAACAAGAAATGTGCTCAGTATATGCTATTGGAGTTTGGTTACACTGTACGTAAATTAATAGGATTCAGTGGTCTTGTATTGCAAGTTATTTGTAAAAAGGGTTCTACCTTTGTAAAGGGGTTCTGATATTTGATGTCCCATTGTTCATAGTACACAATCTGAAAGGGATGTTATGTCAAAGACATCACTGTCAAAAGCTTGTAGCTGCTTAGAGAATTCTACAAAATGCCACATTGAACAAAGTCGGGTTGCTAATGGATACCCCAACAGTAGGGAGACTTCTGAAGAGGCTTAAGCATTAGGTACTCTTTAACATGACTTGCTAAACCATGACCGTGTTCAGGCTAGTGCTGGTAGTGAATGACATGTTAGTCATGAAATACATTTACAGTTGAAGTCGGAAGTTTACATACACTTAGGTTGGAGTCAACCACTCCACACATTTCTTGTTAACTAACTATAGTTTTGGCAAGTCGGTTAGGACATCTACTTTGTGCATTACACAAGTAATTTCCCCAACTACTGTTTACAGCCAGATTATTTCACTGTATCACAAATCCAGTGGGTCAGAAGCAGAAGTCTACATACACTAAGTTAACTGTGCCTTTAAACAGCTTGGGAAATTCCAGAAAATGTCATGGCTTTAGAAGCTTCTGATAGGCTAATTGACATCAATTGGAGGTGTACCTGTGGATGTATTTCAAGGCCTACCTTCAAACTCAGTGCCTCTTTGCTTGACATCATGGGGAAATCAAAACAATTCAGCCAAGACCTCAGGAAAAAAAATGGTAGACCTCCAAGTCTGGTTCATACTTGGGAGCAATTTCCAAACGCCTGAAGGTACCACGTTCATCTGCACAAACAATAGTACGCAAGTATAAACACCATGGGACCATGCAGCCATCATACCCCTCAGGAAGGAGACGTGTTCCATCTCTTAGAGATGAACGTACTTTGGTGCGAAAAGTGCAAATCAATCCCAGAACAACAGCAAAGGACCTTGTGAGGATGCTGGAGGAAACCAGTACAAAAGTATCTATATCCATAGTAAAACGAGTCCTATATCGACATAACCTGAAAGGCCGCTCAGCAAGGAAGAAGCCACTGCTCCAAAACCGCCATAAAAAAGACAGACTACGGTTTGCAACTGCACATGGGGACAAGACAAGATTGTACTTTTTGGAGAAATGTCCTCTGGTCTGATGAAACAAAAATGGAACTGTTTGGCAATAATGACCATCGTTATGTTCGGAAGAAAAATGGGGAGGCTTGCAAGCGGAAGAACACCATCCCAACCGTGAAGCACGGGGGTGGCAGCATCATGTTGTGGGGGTGCTTTGATACAGGAGGGACTGGTGCACTTCACAAAATAGATGGCATCATGAGGAGGGAAGTTATGTGGATATATTGAAGCAACATCTCAAGACATTAGTCAGGAAGTTAAAGCTTGATCGTAAATGGGTCTTCCAAATGGACAATGACCCCAAGCATACTTCCAAAGTTGTGGCAAAATGGCTTAAGGACAACAAAGTCAAGGTATTGGAGTGGCCATCACAAAGCCATGACCTCAATCCTATAGAAAATGTTTGGGCAGAACTGAAAAAGCGTGTGTGAGCAAGGAGGCCTACAAACCTGACTCAATTACACCAGCTCTGTCAGGAGGAATGGGCCAAAATTCACCTAACTTATTGTGGGAAGCTTGTGGAAGACTACCTGAAACATTTGACCCAAGTTAAACAATTTATAGGCAATGCTACCAAATATTAATTGAGTGTATGTAAACTTCTGACCCACTGGGAATGTGATGAAAGAAATAAAAGCTGAAATAAATCATTCTCTCTACTATTATGACATTTCACATTCTTAAAATAAAGTGGTGATCCTAACTGACCTAAGACAGACAATTTTTACTAGGATTAAACGTCAGGAATTGTGAAAAACTGAGTTTAAATGTATTTGGCTAAGGTGTATGTCAACTTCTGACTTCAACTGTACATATGGTATTCATATATAAATCATTGTCTGTATATATTGTGTTGCCTTACTAAAAAAAATGTATTTTGTTTGGTGTGAATAAATATGTTAAACTGGTATGGTATGTTTGTTCTGGAAAAGAGGGTTTTGAAATGACTTTTCACACGTTTACATTATCTTCATGCAACCACGTTTATTGTAGTACACATTTGTGTTGTAGCCCTGGACAAACATACCTCATTCAGCTCATTGAGGGCTTGTTGACAAGTTTAATCAGGTGTGCTTGTCAAGGGTTATAATAAAAAGGTGTACTGTTGGGGGTACTCGATGAGCAGGGTTGGGAAACACTACTATAGGATCTATTGAACAAAGCTCTAGTCTGTTGTGTAAAGCCTCATTTTAACACGGTTGTCTTTGTGGTGGTGACTGTCCCGGTCAACTGTAAGTGCTGTTATTGCGAAATGTAAATGTATTGGAGCAACAACGGCTCAGCCGCAAAGTGGTAGGCCACACAAGCTCATAGAAACGGGACTGCTGAGTTATAAATCGTGTAGCGTGTAAAAATTGTCTGTCCTCGGTTGCAACACTCACTACTGAGTTACAAACTGCCTTTGGAAGCAATGTCAGCACAATAACTGTTCGTTGGGAGCTTCATGAAATGGGTTTCTATGGCCGAGCACTCAAGCTTAAGTTGACCATGTGCAATGCCAGGGGTTGGCTAGAATGGTGTAAAGCTCGCCGCCAATGGACTCTGGAGCAGTGGAAACGCGCTCTATGGAGTAATGAATCACACTTCACCATCTGACAGTCCAACGGACGAATCTGAGTTTGGCGGATGCCAGGAGAACAGTACCTGCCCGAATGCATAGTGCCATCAGTAAAGTTTGGTGGAGGAGGATAATGGTCTGGGGCTTTTTTTCATCGTTAGTTCCAGTGATGGAAAATCTTAAAACTACAGGATACAATGACCTTTTAGATGATTCTGTTCTTCCGACTTTGTGGAACAAAACAAGGTCGATACCCTGTGCACAAAACAAGGTCGATACAAAAATGGTTTGTTGAGATCAGTGTGGAAGAACTTGACTGGCCTGCACAGAGCCCTGACCTCAACACGATCGAACACCTTTGGGATGAATTGGAACGCCATCTCTGAGCCAGGCTTAATCGCCCAACATCGGTGTCTGACCTCACTAATGCTCTTGTGGCTGAATGGAAGCAAGTCCCCACATATAGTGGAAAGCCTTCCCAGAAGAGTGGAGGCTTTATAGCAGCAAAGTTGGTACCAACTCCATATTATTACCAATGACTTTGTAATGAGATGTTCAATGAGCAGTTGTCCACATACTTTTGGTAATGTAGTGTAGGGCCGACAGGCCAGGAAGATAGGTCCGGCCGGCTGGCCAGGTAGGTAACCTACCTGTCTTACCGGACCTACCTATCTGACCGGCTGGCCAACCGGACCCAACTATCTGTCTGGCCGGACCTAGTTATCTGGCCGGCTGGCCGGACCTAGTTATCTGGCCGGTTGGCCGGACCTAGTTATCTGGCTGGACCTACCTATCTGGCCGGACCTACCTATCTGGCTGGACCTACCTATCTGACTGGCAGGCCGACCGGACCCAACTATCTGTCTGGCCGGACCTAGCTATCTGCGTAGGTAGGTTCGGCCGGCTGGCAAGACAGCTATCTGGCCAGCCGGCAGGCCGGACCGTGTTCTCTGCCCAGCCGTTTGGAATTAGCCAGGTCCGGCAGGCAAAATAGCTATCTTACCGGCCGGCCTGCCGAACCTAGCTATGTGGCTTACATTTCTGACCGGCTGGCCGACCGGAACTAGCTATATGGTTGGCAGGCCGACTGGACCTACCTATCTGGCCGGCCGTCTGGACCTATATATGTGGCCGGCAGACACAATGCCACAGATGTCTCAAGTTTTGAGGGAGTGTGTTATTGGCATGCTGACTGCAGCAATGTCCACCAGAGCTGTTGCCAGAGAATGACATTTTAGAGAAATTGGCAATATGTCCAACCGGCCTCACAACCGCGGACCACGTGTTTGGTGTTGTGTGGGCGAGTGGTTTGCTGATGTCAATGTTGTGAACAGAGTGCCCCATGGTGGCAGTGGGGTTATGGTATGGGTAGGCATAAGCTACGGACAATGAACACAACTGCATTTTATCGATGGCAATTAGAATGCACAGCGACACCGTGTTGAGATCCTGAGGTCCATTGTCATACCATTCATCCGCCACCATCACCTCATGTTTCAGCATGATAATACACAGCCCCATGTCACAAGGATCTGTAAACAATTCCTGAAAGCTGAAAATGTCCCAGTTCTTCAATGGCCTGCATACTCACCAGACATGTAACCCATTGAGCACGTTTGGAATGCTCTGGATCAACCTGTAAAACAGTGTTTTCCAGTTCCCGCCAATATCCAGCAACTTCGCACAGCCACTGAAAAGGAATGGGGCAACATTCCACAGGCCACAATCAGTCTGATCAACTCTATGCGAAGGAGATGTGTTATGCTACACTCCAGATACTGACAGGTTCTGATCCACGCCCCTACAAAAAAAAAAAAAAGGTATCTGTGACCAACAGATGCATAACTGTATTCTCAGTCATGTGAAATCCATAGATTAGGGCCAAATTAATGTATTACTCATTACCCGCACCAATTTATGCTGGGTGTAATAACTTCCGTGGTTGATGCTTTTTGCCTACTCGGAAATTACGATATGAAACGTTGATTTGAACCTTCTGACTTACTAGTGGGTCAGGCGGCGCCCCTCTGATTCATATCCCGTGACTTCTGATGATAGTTCTCGATTATATCGACTGATTGGGTCTGTATGTGGTAGGAATTGCAACCCTTGTTGAAAAGGGCAGTGGCTTCGGCTAACCTCGTATAAAAAATATTTTAAAAAGACGGGTTCCAGCAGCGTCCTTGCTCCGTACGTCAACATCACCTGTAGCGTATTCATTACGCCGATTCTGTTGGAAAATGTTTTTTAACGGAAGCAAACTAAACGAAACGTGGAGGGACTTACCAAAAACGGTCGTCTTGTTATGTTTGCTTCCGTTTGGTTCTTAAACGCTAAACCATAGACAGTACTCTGTAAGTAAACGGTTTCCGTAATGAATATGCCCCTGCTCGACAGCAATCAGCGCGGGCACCTTCACCAAAGCATCGAATCACAGAGTTTCTAAACCCAGAGGCGCAACATTACGAGACTTCCGGGAATGCTGGCTAAACAGACGAGACGGGAAGTCAAGTGAACAATTATTATTTAGTTTTTAATTTTCTCTAAATCTAAAGGCACAACTTAGATTCGAGCCAATGTTTTAAGTAGTCGAACATGGTATTACCCCAACCTTGTGAAAGTAACAAACGGACACGTTTTCATTTTCGTCAAAAACTACTTGATATCGAAAGATTTCCGTTGATTTGACGGCCTGCACATGCGGAGTTCGGTGCTAGACGACCGTTAGTCCCGATTACATGTTGATACGCATGAGCCTTGCTATCCAACGTCGCCATGACATCGCCTACAAGTGTGATCGGGGAATTCTATTGGAGAAGCAGTTTTAGCCTGTCTTCATACTGTACCGTCTTTGATCAAATTAATTGTCCGGCAAAAGCATAACGTAGCTAGCTGACTAGCTAAAATGTATCTCTCTAAATTATTACGTTGTTAATTATGTGAGTAATCAAATGTTTGCAATTGGCTATACTTTGCGATAAAATAACCAATAGCTGAATGACGTCGATAACTGATCTATTTAGTTAGCTAGGCTAGCTTGGTATTGGTAACATTTGTCATGTACAGCTAATCAGTTTGTTGGAGAAAGAAAATGATATCTATCCAATAGTATAATCTACGATGACGAGAAGATTGTAGTGTGGAAACCATGAAAAGATCTAGAAGTGTTGGTGCGTCTTCACCTTTGAATGGGATTGGGAAACAAGGTAACGTTATTCTAACGTCATGGACATTCATAGTTTTTTTCGTTTAGCTAGCTAGTTAACGTTAGCTAGCTGTTAGCTAGTTACCCAATTAGTTGAGAGGATGTGACGAATGTGTCTGGCTAGCTAACTAGTTGTCATGTCATGACGCATGTTTGCAAACTTGTTTTAACTAGATTAGCTAGCTAATGTTTACGTTAACAGCTGGAAAACGAAATGCATTAACGTTAGCTAACAGCACATCATTGACTGGTAGTTACCCAGGCATTATTTGACATGGTCTCCTTAAATCTTTCACCAATCACCGGAACAGTACTAGGAACGTATAAGAGAACGGGGTTATACTACAGGCTTCCTTAAAATACATAGCTAAATTAACTGTAATACATATTTAATACTCCTGAGAGCACACAAGTATTGCCAGTTTGTGTGGCACAGTGACATCAATATCCAGCAAAGGCACAGTGCAGGGGGAGTGTCAAAAGGTCATGAATTGGGCTAGCCAGGTACTAACGTTACATTACATGATGGTTGTAACTCCCCAACCCAGTGGTTAATTTACTGAAGTACTCCCTCACACTTCAGTCAGCTGGGTGTTTTCAGTTCAGTTTTGTCAGGTATGTACTTGCTTGTCTGATGCAGTGTTTCCTAAACAAAATGTTTTATTTTATTTTAAGAACTCAGTACGGCTTTCAACTTATTCTTGAAAGTTTTAATAGTAGAATGCACAAGGTGCAATTTCGAAATTGGGTAGTGCATCATCAGTTTTCCTCTTGTCATGTTAGTCATTGCCAGTGGTGGGAAAAGTACCCAATTATCAAGTGAAAGTCAACCAGAAAAATACTACTTTAGTAAAAGTCAAAAAGTATTTGGTTTTAAAAATCTACTTGAGTATCAAAAGTAAAAGTATAAATCATTTCAAATTCCTGATATTAAGCAAACCACACAGCACCATTTATTTTTTATTTTTTATAAAGATAGCCAGGGGCTATCTCCAACACTCAGACATAATTAAGCATTTGTGTTTAGTGAGTGTCTTATATGTTATAATAAGCACATCAGACTGATTTTTTTTTTACAGATAGCCAGGGGCACACTACAACACGCAGACATGATTTACAAACAAAGCATTTGTGTTTAGTGGGTCCTACAGATCAGAGGCAGTAGACATGACCAGGGATGTTGTCTTGATAAGTGAGTGAATTGGACCGATTCCTGTCCTGCTAAGCATTGAAAATGTAACTAGTACTTTTGGGTGTCAGGGAAAATGTATGGAGTAAAAAGCACATTATTTTTCTTTAGGAATGTAGTGGAGAAAAAGTAAAAGCTGTCAAATGTAAATAGTAAAGTACAGATAGCTAAAGAAACTACTTAAGTAGTACTTTATTTTTACTTAAGTACTTTACACCACTGGTCATTGCATACCTTAGAGAGCTATTTATAACTTTTCAGAAATGTCCAGATCAACTAGCCCATGTCAGCTAACGTTTTTTAGCCTATACATTTTGTTGTAATGTTTGAGTCACTCAAATATCACATAAATAAACAATAAATATGACAATGTGTAGAATTGCACGAAAATTAGCTTTTAACCTACAAAATGTTCTCTACGTCAACAAGAGGGTTGTGAACAGTGCTTGTGCCTATAGAAATAGACGTGGCGTGGGGGGGTTCGGGATGTTCCCCAATGCTGGAAGGGGGGCCTGAGTAAAAAAGTTTGGGAACCCCAGGTCTGATGGATACTTTGCCTGTCGCCTTCTGAGTTTAGCTATCTCAGGAGGATGTTCTGGCTAATGGCCACTGTGCTACTGTAACTGCTGTGAGTTGAGACCTCACCTGAACCGTTGTCATGTGGTAAGATGGGGACTCCCGGAGGAAGAGGAAGTTGGCGGAGATCTCTCAGGCCCTGAACGTGACGCCAGTTGACGTGGCAGTGCTGAGGAGGATGGCCATCAGCGAGGGGGGGCTGCTCACTGATGAGATCCGCTGTAAAGTGTGGCCACGGCTGCTCAACGTGCCCACCGACATCCTGCCTGAGAAACCAGGTGAGCTGCCTGGTCATTGACAGACCAGGGATGCCACTAAGGCTAGAAAGGGTAATAGTCCCGTATCAAGCGTAGGGGCATGTATTGGGGTCTGAGCTTAATTGACAGCAGATTTTGTCACTTGAGTTAGTCATTGCTGAACCTGATAGTTTCATAAATTACAGAAGAGTCCACATCTCCACTGCAATTGCCTATATATCTTCCATGCGCCCAACAACAGTTGGTGGTTAACAGTAGTAATGCACCGATATGACATTTTTGGCCAATACAGATATCCAATATTTTCCGATATTTACCGATATTTTGAATTTTAGTGTCCTTTTAAGCATTCTTTCACAGTTAAATAGTTACCACACACACATGGATGCAGCGGTCTAAGGCACTGCATCTCTGTGCAAGAGGCTCCACTACAGTCCCTGGTTCGAATCCAGGCTGTATCACATCCGGCTGTGATTGGGAGTCCCATAGGACGGTGCACAATTGGCCCAGCGTTATTCGGGTTTGGCCGGGGTAGACCGTCATTGTAAATAAGAATTTGTTCTTAACTGACTTGCCTAAATAGGTTACACACACACACCACACCACACTGACCAAAAAGTTATTTTGTTGGCATTTACATATGTCCCCATTACCAGTAAAACATAATCAAATCCTATTTCTTTCACTTGCTGTGCTGTTTCGTTGTTCAGTCGTTTCATTCTCAACCAGGATTTCTATGGAACGCCGTTTGGGTCTTTTCGTGTCTTAAGATATACTATTTAACACGATTTGACGTGTCAAAACACTATTTGACGTGTCGATTAAGCTTGTTGACCAATCAGGACCTGAATATGACTGCACGTCATATAATAATTTAACGCGTTGGTACATTTTTTACGTCATGTACCACTCACTCGTATTTCATAACAATTCATTGTTGTATGCTATGATGCTGGTAAAGTTGTCTCGTGCACCTACAGTGCTGGTCATTAAAAAAAAAAATCTTGCTGAAACTGAAAACTTCTTCTTTCAAATGACTGCTCGACTTGTTGACTGCTCGATCCACGCAGCAGACATTGTGGGCTAAGTTAGGAATGCTGTGTTGCACGTTTAGCTCCAAATTTTACGTGGCGTCATTACGTCATGTACCTACGTTTATATAGGTATGTACGTCAGCTTTGACATCGGTTTTGCACATCGGTGTTAAACTAGACATCGGCCGATACCGATGTTGACATTTTTAGCTAACATCGGGCTGATTCCGATATGTTCACCCGATCTATCGTGCATCCCTAGTTAAGTGTGACCTGATCTCTCTCTCTCTTCTCCAGAGGAAGTAGAGCGGGAGAATAATAAGGACTATAACCAGGTGCTGTTGGATGTCCAGCGTTCCCTGCGAAGATTCCCTCCTGGTGAGTGACACAGGTCTTAGAATAGCACTAAATCATGTGAGGCAGTGGTGTGGTTTGTCATCATTGTCTGATCTGCCTGCTTCCCGCTTGAATTTGACTTGTGTGATGTAGGCCTACAGACTACGCAACCCTGTCAGTTTGTATTTGTTTCTTTTGGAGAGTGTCCTAGATGTCTGTATGTTACTGCTTTTATTTATTAAAGCAGCAGAAAGTCCCGAAATGGAGAAAGCATAATCTGATTACTGGGTGCTTTGCAATTCATTGGAATTCTGCCATGCTTGTGTTTCACTGGCCAAGAATTCAGGACAACCTTTTTGCATGCGAAAGTTTGGTCATTGTGTCAGGAAGGGTGTGACCGTCTTCTTTTCCAGTTGTATACCACAGAAGCCTAATTTGGGAGCTGCCTGCATAACTCAAGTCTCCTGTTGACATCAGTGCATAAGATACACAAAGGCCAAGTTATACATGCTTTTCCCTAGTTAGGATTTGGCCCATAATGAGGAAATCAGCTGGGCCTTTTGACTTGTGACCTTTTGACTTTTGACTCATCTCCCTGTGTAGGCATGCCAGACGAGCAGCGTGAGGGTCTTCAGGAGGAGCTGATTGACATCATCCTGCGGGTGCTGGGAAGGAACACTCAGCTGCACTACTACCAGGGCTACCATGACATCGTGGTCACCTTCCTGCTGGTGCTGGGCGAGCGGCTTGCTACCGCTCTGGTGGAGAAACTCTCCACGCACCACCTCAGGTGGGTCTCTGTCTCTCTAGGTGCTCCCCTCCCATAGGAGCTTGGCTTTCAAAGGGGTTTTAAGTAGACGGGAAGCCATGTAGAAAAGAGAACGTAGCCAGTTACAATACAAGATCAGCACATCCTGTTAGTTTCAGCATTTTATACTGTGTGCAGGTTTAAATAATTGTAAACTGCGCACAGTTGGCTAGATGAGTCATCCTATACAGTTGCTGGTGGAGACGAGGCAAGTCTCGAAGCATTTAATTTAACAATACGCAGTGCTACTTTCTATTTTTATGATTTGACAGACTGTCTTGTTGATTATCTGATTCTGGTTCAGTTTGTCAAGTGTCCAGTTTGTCTCTTCTGTTCCTTTACTGCAGGGACTTTATGGACCCCACCATGGACAACACTAAACACATCCTTAACTATCTGATGCCAATCATCGAGAGGGTCAATCCAGAGGTGCATGACTTCATGCAGCAGTAAGCATCTTTTCTCTTGTTCTGTTAGTACAATCAGTAATTTGTTCAAATAACTAATGAGCACAACTAATGTAGCTATAATACCAATAATTTGACGTATTGGTAAATGGGTGTCACTACGTTTTGTGTCCTCAGGGCGGAGGTGGGCACCATCTTTGCCCTTAGCTGGCTCATCACCTGGTTTGGCCATGTCCTGTCAGATTTCCGACACGTCGTGCGGTTGTATGACTTCTTCCTGGCCTGCCATCCCCTGATGCCAATCTACTTTGCTGCTGTGGTGAGCGTTCTTTTTGGGACTAAAGTAGAGCATTTTTCTAAGTGACTCCAAACATAACCCTCTTTTTCCTTTTGTCAGTTGACATGGATCTGATATTTAGAAATGTGCCTTTAGCCATCCTTAGAGTTCAAATGTGCCTCACAACTAGTGTTTTATAAAAATTAAAAAACACGTTTTTTTTCCAGCAGCAAAGAGCTTAGCTGACCACTTATGCTGTGTTTTTGTCTTCGGACAATGTCTTATAAGTTGCCGTAGAAGTTTGATAACAACATCTATTGAATTCAATAAAATGTTAACTGCTTGTTGTACTGTGGGTGTGTGCGCGCTCGCACGCCGTTTGGTCGGTGTCTGTTCCAGATTGTGCAGTACCGGGAGGATGAGGTGTTGGACTGTGAGTGTGACATGGCATCGGTGCACCACCTCCTGTCCCAGATCCCCCAGGACCTGCCCTACGAGACGCTCATCAGCCGCGCAGGAGACCTCTTTGTCCAGTTCCCCCCCTCCGAGCTGGCCAGGGAGGCTGCCCAGCAGTACAGTCAACAGTAAGCCTGCCTCCTTTCTCGCTTGTCTCTGTCACGTAGTCTCTCCCATGGATTCTCTCTCGCCCACCCCCACTAGATCCTCTACCTCCTCCTACATCTCCTTTCCACAAGACTCTTTTCCTTTTTCTGTCTTTCCCCCTTTCTTTTTCTCTCTTTCTTTCCCTCCTCTTTTTACCTGCTGTTGCGAGTCGAATGTGTAATCTGACAGAATAACCTTCATCTCCCTTGACAGGTGAACTGTGCGCTAATAACCTGACACTGAGCTAATTCTGTCTACTCCTTCACACTAGCCTGTACGACTATTATCATGTACTTATTTCCAGCGTATTTAAACAATAACACAGGAATTTGAACATGTACATGTGTCTTTCTATAAATAATGGGGCCAATGTGTGACATTGGGATAAACATTTCTATATAGTTTGAAACTAAACTAAAATACATTTTATGCAGTTCCAAATGTGTACTTTGAGGAATAAATGTGAATATATGCAAATTGGCCCATAACTCCAGCTATACAACAACATAGGTCTAGGACTATACATCCTTTAAGCCGGGTTCATTTATATAATTGTACATATAGGGCCTAATATAGAACCCTCCCTCCCCCAAAAGCATGCAAAAAGTAGGCCATAACCACTTTAGAAATAATGAATTCTTTAGGCCTTGCTTAGGCATTGATATTCAATTATTCCGTTCTAAAATATGAGAATAATGTGGACATTGCATGACTACATAGATTGGAGTAAGACTGGCGACTTTTCTGTTTCCTGTGTGGCAGACGCAGGCACACATAAAGCCATGTGTAGCATTAATCTCACCATCCCTCTTTTTATAAAGAGAAAGCCACCAAAAACCAGGTTGCTTTTTTTTAATGGAAGGATTTGTATGGAAAGCCAAGTTGAAGCCAACATTAGATGTTGTTGTCCTCATAATAACCGCACATGGTTTTACCTCAACAGAGTAGAGTAACACCCTTCAATTAAAGTAGCGGGAAACAAACAAAAGTGGCCACATCTCTCACAAAAACGGATAAAAATGAAATCACAGATAATTATAAGGGAGCATGAGAATTTATCAATTGACTACAATAATTACAAGGACTTTTCAACCACCACATGTTTAAGGTAGGCCTATACCAGTACTTGAATTTCTGAGCTCCAAGTTCAAGTAGGCTCCTTGTATTGTTTAACATTGCAGGTGTAACATGGAAGCCAAAATGTATTTATCATGTTGTTTAATTGAAAAACAGAAAGGAAAACGCTGCACACTGCTGCTCATGCTCCATGGTGATATTTATCTACAACAACGTTTCGACCCTTAGGTCTTCATCAGGCATTGTTGTAGATAAATATCACTTGGGAGCATAAGCAGCAGTGTGCAGCGTTTTCCTTTCTGGTTTCCATGAGTTTGCCTACAACTCCAGCACCTGCGGAAACTACCTGGATGTGCTTATGTTCTTCAGCTTTTGTTCACGTTATTTCATTACCAGATCATATTGTCAAATAAGCCCACTAGGCTATGTCATTTGTTGCCATATATATCCAGAATAATTATTAGGAATAGCGTTGGGTGTTGCGCAATAGTCTATCCTACACAATTGCGCACACAGACTGTGTCCAATCATGAACTCGTTACCGTGACGCATTCTCTGTTTAAATCTAACGAGATCCTGCTGTAAATCAAACCGACGACAACCGGTGATCAACAACAATTCACTCGAGATATTCGATCCAACGTGGATCCAGGCACAACTGTCTTCACCAGCGTAACGAATGAGAGACAAATATTCTTGACATTCCTTGCGAACACTTGGGCTGTTTTAATCGCATGCGCTATCACAACAGCTTTTTGTCACTTGACTATCATTCTGAAAATTCCTTCCTGGATCAGATGATGTGTGAAAATATCGCTGCGTAATTAAACAGCTCGACACCAAATACGCATCCAACAAGTATTATGCATAATTATTGAAGAACCACGGTGTTGATTTAGGTTTTAAGTATAAAGGTAAGGTGACTCTCGGTTAGAAGCATTCGTTTTTTGCAATCGCATACATTATTTTGGATTTGTGTGCCCATAAACTGTTTTCACGCCGTAACATAAGGAGACACAAAATGTTACACTGTGGCGTGGTAGGAAGGCCCGGAAAATCGTTAAGACTCCAACCACCCACCGCCATAGACTATTCTCTCTGCTTCCGTATGGCAAAAGGTACCGGTGAATCAAGTCTGGCAACAACAGGCTCTTGAACAGCTTATACAAGCATTAATATTGATAAATAGCTACATGGACTAATTCATTTAACTTTGTATTTTTATTTGTGCACTGTCTCTGTGCACACTCACGGGGCCCTACACACTTCCACACACACTTCATCTGTTCACTCACACTTAATATGCACAATTTAATTTCTACTGACCCTACACACGCACACTCACTCGCATACAAACTGCTGCTACTCTGTTTATCATATATCCTGTTGTCTAGTCACCTTACCCCTATACATATCTGCCTCCATCACTCCAGTGTCCCTACACATTGTAAATATGATATTGAAACTGACCCTGTATATAGTATGCTTGCTTACTTATTGTGCTCTTCATATTTCTTGTTTTTTCCCCCTAGTATTACATTGTTATTGATTATTGCATTGTTGGGTTTTGAGTTTGAAAGAAAGGTATTTCACTGTACTTATGCATGTGACATTAACTTGAAATGGAACATTCTGAGATCTCCATACAAAAAAATCAAGTTCAATGTCTAATTTAACTGTTTCATGCATAATATATTATATAACGACAACTTACATTGCCATAAATGCAAGGACCGACAAGTTATGTTTTATGTCATACAATTTTGGAGAAATCCGTCAACACAAACCATGAGAAAGGGTTAAAACAGGTTTTAAATCAACTCTTGAATTTAGTTGAATATAGCTATGTTCCCCCCTTATATCTTAATATAAAGACATGAAAAAAAATTGGCAGATTATTATCAATTACTTCTCAACAGCTGTAACAAGTTGTCCAACTTAGGAAATCCTCACGGGTATCTTAGTTTATAGGAAATACACACATACCCCAAGCGAAGGTTCTGTATATTTAGGAAAATACATGTCCTTCCTTCTGATGTTTGTTCTCCTAAGCTATACCACTAGTATGGGAGACCAATAGAACTAGTTTGTACTCGAACTCGTTTGTACACGGTTAGCCACAAACAGCCATGAAATCATGCAAATTCCTCTGCGCTGTCACAGCAGTAGCTGCCTGGTGTTAATAACATTGTCCTCTGTCTCCTCCTTCATATTAGCCTGTAGGTCTGTTATCATGTACTTATCAGCATATTAAGCAATGACTCTTGAATTTGAACATGGCTGTAGCCGCCTGGTGTTAATAACATCGCCATCTGTCTCTCAGGATGGCGCCCTCCACCTTTAAAGACTTTGATCTGACCCCGGAGCAGCAGAGGCCGGACACGGTGCTGCGGAGGCGGCGGAGAGAGAAGCAAGCGCTGAAGGGAGCTGCTGCAGGTGCTATGGTGGCGACCGCCCAACCCACCGCGGCTCGGCGCTTCGTCCGACTGGCCGTCATGGGGCTCACTGTGGCCCTGGGGGCAGCCGCCCTAACCCTGGTCAACACGGCCCTAGAGTGGGTGCCCAAACTGGACCTACACCTCTTCCCCTGAGAGAGAGAGAGAAGGGGACTTGTAGGCGAGCGAAGGGGACTTGTAGGCGAGCGAAGGGGACTTGTAGGCGAGCGAAGGGGACTTGTAGGCGAGCGAAGGGGGCTGGCGGCCATTACAGCAGAAGACATCCACGGGAAGGAGAGAGAATAGAGATCTTTGTAAAGAGAATATGGAGTTCTTTTCCACATTTTAATATGAAGGACGTGAATGGGACAGAGACTTGACTGTCGACGTTGTATTTAATTTATATTTGTTAATAAAATAACCGAATGGTGATAAATGTTGTGCTGAGAGAGATTAAACTATTAGCAGTGATGGCAAGCGACAACTTGTAGCAAAGACAGGTTTCCTAGGTTGAAGAGTTGTCACCGGGGTCGAAACTGCTGCCAATGAAGAGCGTGTGTAAGAGTGTGGATGTGTCTGAAATGGCTCCCTATGTAGTGCACTGTATAGGGAATAGGGTTTCATTTTAGACAGTCTGCGATCAGGTTCAGGGGTGAGTTAAATGTCCCTCTGAACCTCACATGGGCCATGTTGGCACAAGGACAGAGATCCCGCTAGCCCGCCACTGGTATGGTACCCCCCCCCCCCCCCCCCCCCCCCGGCAGATCATCAAGTTGAATCCTCTGCCTTCAACAATGTCCCGCTTCCTTTCATTCTGTACCGAGACCAAATACACATGTCTTAGTCCCGTCTTTGTATGTATAGCACTTAATTTTCTAAAGCATCATTATTATTGTTAAGTAAGTTATAGGAAATATACATTTTGTACAAACACACCCATGTTTAACATTATATCAAATTAAAGGAATCCATTTGGGTCTTCTGACCTTATGGATGACAATTTGCAATAGTTACTTTCCACAGCATGCCTAAATTAGGTTAGGTTTGGAATAGGTAAGCTTTGTGATCTGTGACAAAGCACCGATAGCACTCCCAGACATCCCATGAGCCTTGGCTTGATCCCATGCTTTTATTGCACAATAATGATGTCCTATTACATTGTTTGCACACCCTATCCTCACATTTCAACCAAACTCACCAAATGGCCTGGTCGTAGAAATGACAAGGTTTTTTGCACATTTAATTTTAAGAAATGTTGCTTGAGCTTATTGACTACAGTTGACATGATTTGAATGTGTCGCATTGGACCTACTAAAATTTGTTCAACAGATACATGAGTAGAATCATGTGTAGTCGACTCGATTGTGACACGCAGATACTCAGCGGTGCCTATTGACTCCCATCAGTGTTAGCCATGGATGGTTTTCATTGCACTGAAATAGCCTCATTCTGTATCATTGCAATGGTTTTTATCAGCCTTTTATGTTGAATTGTTATATTTGTCATGAGAATACAAAATATATTAAAAAAAGATCAATGCAAACTGCATAGGTTGAGTGAACATATTTGTTTAGTTCCTATGTATTTATCGCTACATATAGAGTATTTCTTTAAGGTGAATGCAGTAGTGAAAAAATTAAGGAAACGTTGAAAATCACCAGAGTCTATTTAAGGTTTCTACCATCTTTGTTTACGCTAAGGGCTAAAAATTACTCAAAGCAGCAGACAGACAACACAAACCTTCAAGCAGTAAGAGTTAAACCCCTTTATTCTGGATCATTCATCAAGAAAAGTTGTGTTCTTTTCCCTAAAGTAAATAATGCTTTACATTCGCCAAACAAAATAGTAATTGTGCCCTGCAATGGTATCATCCTTCAAAAAAGTAGCTAATGAACATAGCTAAGACTTGCATTATACTGTACTGTATGCAGTGTTAAAACAAGAAATTGGCTACGCTGAACAGATCGGTTTAGTTGTAGTCATCAATGATGAAAGAGTATGGATGGCTTCTGCTGGGAGTGTTCAAAAAACACTTCCAATAAGGCTGGAGGAGTGGTCAAACCAAACTACAGAAGAATTGTGATTGTCCATTACCGCCTTTGATAGCTTACAAAATCTAACAGAACCAATGAATATGTTAAATATCCCTTCATTACAGTTGTACATGCTCAGTCCAAAGGAAAGTAAATAGTTATCCCCATTACAAGGTTACAATATGTATCTGTTTTACAATATCTCTAGTGTTAATGCTTTTAAGGTCATGACTAGAACCTTACTGCTGATGAGAAGTTAAACAATTAGCCAACATATTTATTTTATACATGAAAGACAATATTCAATATTCTTCCAGTGTCTAAGACTCTTGCCATTTAACAAAACAGAAACGTGCATCTCAAAGAAAACAATAAGCGTCTTGAATTTATATCACAACCCTGTTTTGTTTAAATGGAGTGTCTCCTGTCAGATATAGGTGGTTATACGCCTCTAACATAATATTTAACAATTGTCCTACATGTAGAGAGCAAAACATTTATATAAATCTTCTAACTAGGTAATAAAATGTGTGTTACACCAACGTCAATTGAACCATCAATTAAACACCGCCCAGGGATAATTTATGTTCAAAGTAATATAAAAGGCCTTTGGAAGTAAGACTAGCCAGTGTCTTCACAAAGGACTGAATAACTTGAGATCCATGTGCAGAACTAAAGTTTTTACCCAAATCACCCCTTAACATCAGTGCATGATTTTTTTCAGGGTAGTCCAGGTTAGGATTACTGAGAGAAAAATAGTCTCCTTGCCTCACAGGACACTGAGTGTGCCCCGATATGGACTACCCATCCAGCACCATGTTGAGATGGAGTGGGGCCCCTCAGTGGCAGTTCTGGCAGTTAGGGTGGCAACGCGCCCCATCGAATCGACATCCACAGCCTCCTGAGTTGTCCCCAGAACCCTGCAGAGAGGCATCAGATATGTAAGGAATAATCAACGAGTTCCAAGATGCACTGGCGGAGTGGAACTGACCAACACAAAGTTGCATTATTTTCCAGAGAACGCATTGAGCCCCGAGTTGATTATCCCTCATACCATGGCTATAATTTAACACATTAGTCACTAGAAATGAGTTTGTTTACAAGAGTGTGACAGTAGTTGCCTTGGTAACCAAACAACAGACTTGCTAGTTTAGCTAACTAAACCATCAATCAATTAAATGTATTTATAAAGCCATTTTTACATCAGCTGATGACAACGTGCTGTATAGAAACCCAGCCTAAAACCCCAAACGGCAAGCAATGCAGGTGTCCTAGCTTGCTATTATGAAAATTGAATTCAACAATGCCAATAATGTTTTCAATTATACTTTTGCTTTCAAAAGCAGCTCAAACATAGAACATGTAGGAACGAACTATAGCCATTGAATTCTACTACGCAAATATACCGTGCATTATGGGGAAATAATGCACGCTCTAGAATGCCCTTCAAGCCAATCAGAAATGAGTATTCAACAATGCCATGGTACAAACTTTTCAATACACTCAGTTCTACAGGATATGCAAAGCCTTATAGTACTGTACCATGTATTTAACACCAAAGCAGTACTGGATTGAGGTAGGTCAGTTAATAATATATATTTTTTGTATTATCACTATATTAAAATCTGATGGATTCTATCTGACCTGAGATATCTGAATGACTTAATAAAGAGTATAGCATTCAAACTGGGCATGGTAACTTTCAAATCTTTTGGTGACCATAGTGATATACTGCAGTGCTTTCGGAAAGTGTTCAGACCCCTTGACTTTTTCAAAATGTTGTTACGTTACAGCCTTATTCTAAAATAGATTAAAGAAAAAGAAATTCAGCAATCTACACAGAATATACCATAATGACAAAGCGAAAACTGTTTTTTAGACATTTTTGCAAGTATACAAATTATTTTTTAAACCTTGAATGACTGGTACTGTAAGTATTCAGACCCTTTGCTATAAAAGTTGAAATTGAGCTCAGGTGCATCCTGTTTCCATTGATCATCCTTGATGTTTCTACAACTTGATTAGAGTCCACCTGTGGTAAATTCAATTGATTGGACATGATTTGGAAAGACACACACCTGTCTATATAAGGTCCAACAGTTGACAGTGCATGTCAGAGCAAAAACAAGCCATGAGGTCGAAGGAATTGTCCGTATAGCTCCGAGATAGGATTGAGTCGAGGCACAGATCTAGTGAAGGGTACCAAAACATTTCTGCAGCATTGAAGGTCCCCAAGAACACAGTGGCCTCCATCATTATTAAATGGAAAAAGTTTGGAAACAACATGACTCTTCCTTGAGCTGGCCGCCCGGCCAAACTGAGCAATCGGGGGAGAAGGGCCTTGGTCAGCGAGGTGACCAAGAACCCAATGGTCACTCTGACAGAGCTCTAGAGTTCCTCTGTGGAGATGGGAGAACCTTCAGGCCTTTATGCAGTGGTGTAAAGTACTTAAGTAAAAATACTTTCAAGTACTACTTCAGTAGTTTTTTGGGGTATCTGTACTTTACTATTTATGTTTTTTACAACTTATACTTCACTACATTCCTAAAGAAAAGAATGTACTTTTTACTTTTTACCATTTTCCCTGAAGAACTTCTTACGTTTTGAATGCTTAGCAGGACAGAAAAATGGTCCAATTCACACACTTATCAAGAGAACATCCCCGGTCATCCCTACTGCCTCTGATCTGGTGGACTCACTAAACACAAATGCTTAATTATGTCTGAGTGTTGGAGATAGCCCGTCTATCTGTAAAAAAAAAAGACATAAAAACAAGAAAATGGTGCTGTGTGGTTTGCTTAATATCAGAAATTAGAAATTATTTATACTTTTACTTTTGATACTTAAGTTAAGTAGATTTAAAACCAAATATTTTTAGACTTTTACTCAAGTAGTATTTTACTGGGTGACTTCCACTTTTACTTGAGTCATTTTCTATTAAGGTATTGTTACTTTTACTCAAGTATAACAATTGGGTACTTTTTCCACCACTGCATTTATGGTAGAGTGGTTAGACGGAAGCCACTCCTCAGTAAAAGGCACATGACAGCCCGCTTGGAGTTTGCCAAAAGGCACCTAAAGACTCTCGGACCATGAGAAACAAGATTCTCTGGTCTGATGAAACCATGATTGAACTCTTTGGTATGAATGCCAAGCACCACGTCTGGAGAAAACCTGGCACCATCCCTACGGTGAAGCATGGTGGTGGCAGCATCATGCTGTGGGGATGTTTTTCAGCGGCAGGGACTGGGTGACTAGTCAGGATAGGGTAGTAATGGCGCTGGAGGAGATGGCTTCTGTTTTATGGGCTCTTAACCAACTGCGCTATTTTGTTAGTTTTTTCGCATTGTTTGTAACTTATTTTGTACATAATGTTGCTGCTACCATCTCTTATGACTGAAAAGAGCTTCTGGACCCTAGAACAGCGATTACTCACCTTGAACTGGACAAATAATTATTCTTTAATGAGTCGGACGAGAGGGATTTACTCCAGACACCCGACGAGGCCCTCATCCCCGTCATTCGCGGGAGAAAAAGATGGAGATATCGCGGAAGGAGATCGGGGTGCCTTGTAAGGATCCGGCGACGAGTGGCTAATCTGCCATTGCCATCGGTACTATTGGCCAACGTACAATCGCTGGATAATAAAGTGAACGAACTACAAGCACGTATATCCTACCAACGAGACATTAAAAACGGTAATATCTTATGTTTCACCGAGTCGCGGCTGAACGATGACATGAATAACATACAGCTGGCGGGTTACACACTGTATCGGCAGGATAGAACAGCAGCCTCTGGTAAGACAAGGGGTGACGGTCTATGTATATTTGTGAACAACAGCTGGAAAACGATATCTAAGGAAGTCTTGAGGTTTTGCTCACCTGAGGTAGAGTATCTCATGATAAGCTGTAGACCACGCCATCTACCAAGAGAGTTTTCATCTATATTCTTTGTAGCTGTCTATTTACCACCACAAACCAATGTTGGCACTAAGACCGCACTCAATGAGCTGTATTCCGCCATAAGCAAACAGGAAAACGCTCATCCAGGGAAACGTAAATCCATTTTCACCTCATTTCTACCAGCATGTTAAATGTGCATCCAGAGAGAAAAAACTCTAGACCACCTTTACTCCACACACAGAGACGTGTACAAAGCTCTCCCTCGCCCTCCATTTGGCAAATCTGACCATAATTCTATCCCCCTTATTCCTGTTTACAAGCAAAAACTAAAGTAGGAAGCACCAGTGACTAGGTCAATAAATAAGTGGTCAGATGAAGCAGATGCTAAGCTACAGGACTGTTTTGCTAGCACAGACTGGAATATGTAATGGGATTCTTCCGATGGCATTGAGGAGTACACCACATCAGTCAATGGCTTCATCAATAAGTGCATCGATGACGTTGAACCCCCACAGTGACTGTACGTACATACCCCAACCAGAAGTCATGGATTACAGGCAACATCCGCACTGAGCTAAAGGGTAGAACTGACGCTTTCAAGGAGCGGGACTCTAATCCGGAAGCTTATAAGAAATCTTGCTATCCCCTCCGACGAACCATCAAACAGGCAAAGCTTCAATACAGGACTAAGATCGAATTGTCCTACACCGGCTCAGACGCTCGTCGGATGTGGCAGGGCTTGCAAACTATTACAGACTACAAAGGGAAGCACAGCCACGAGCTGCCCAGTGACACAAGCCCACCAGATGAGCTAAGTTATTTCTATGCTCGCTTCGAGGCAAGTAACACTGAAACCTGTATGAGAGCATCAGCTGTTCCGGATGACTGTGTGATCACGCTCTCCGTAGCCGATGTGAGTAAGACCTAAACAGGTCAACATTCACAAGGCCGCAGGGCCAGACGGATTACAGGACATGTGAATGAGCATGCGCTGACCAACTGGCAAGTGTCTTCACTGACATTTTCAACCTCTCCCTGTCTGAGTCTGTAATACCAACATGTTTCAAGCAGACCACCATAGTCCCTGTGCCCAAGAACACTAAGGTAACCTAACTAAATGACTACTGACCCGTAGCACTCACGTTTGTAGCCATGAAGTGCTTTGAAAGGCTGGTCATGGCTCACATCAACACCATTAACTCAGAAACCCTAGTCCCACTCCAATTTCCATACGGCCCCAACAGATCCACAGATGATGCAATCTCTATTGCACTCCACACTGCCTTTCACACCTGGACAAAAGCAACATCTATGTGAGAATTCTATTAATTGACTACAGCTCAGCGTTCAACACCATAGTGCCCTCTAAGCTCATCACTAAGCTAAAGACCCTGGGACTAAACACCTCCCTCTGCAACTGGATCCTGGACTTCCTGACGGGCTGCCCCCAGGTGGTAAGGGTAGGTAACAACACATCTGCCATGCTGAGTGTGTGCTCAGTCCCCTCCTGTACTCCCTGTTCACTCATGACTGCACGGCCAGGTACAACTCCAACACCATCATTAAGTTTGCCGATTACACAACAGTGGTAGGCCTGATCACCGACAACCACAATACATTGTATAGGGAGGAGATCAGAGAGCTGGCCGTGTGGTGCCAGGACAACAACCTCTCCCTCAACGTAATCAAGACAAATGAGATGATTGTGGACTACAGGAAAAGGAGGACCGAGCACACCCCCATTCTCATCGACCGGGCTGTAGTTGAACAGGTTGAGAGTTTCAAGTTCCTTGGCGTCCACATCACCAACAAACTAACATGGTCCAAGCACACCAAGACAGTCGATGAAGAGGGCACGACAAAACCTATTCCCCTCAGTAGTCTGAAAAGATTTGGCATGGGTCCTCAGATCCTCAAAAGGTTATACAGCTGCACCATCGAGAGCATCCTGACTGGTTGCATCACTGCCTGATATGGCAACTGCTCGGCCTCCGACCGCAAGGCACTACAGAGGGTAGTGCGTACAGCCCAGTACATCACTGGGGTCAAGCTTCCTGCCATCCAGGACCTCTATACCAGGCTGTGTCAAAGGAAGGCCCTAAAAATTGTCAAAGACTCCAGCCACCCAAGTCATAGACTGTTCTCTCCGCTACCGCACGGCAAGCGGTACCAGAGCTTCAAGTCTAGGTCCAAGAGGCTTCTAAACAGCTTCCAAGCCATAAGACTCCTGAACATCTAATCAAATGGCTACCCAGACTATTTGCATTGCCCCCCCCCCCCCCTATTTTACGCTGCTGTTACTCTCTGTTTATTATCTATGCATAGTCACTTTAATAACTCTACCTACATGTACATATTACCTCAATTACCTCGACTAACCGGTGCCCCAGCACATTGACTCTGTACTGGTAACCCCTGTATATAGCCTCGCTATTGTTATTTTACTGCTGCTCTTTAATTATTTGTTACTTTTATTTCTTATTTTTTGGGGTATTTTTCTTAACTGCATTGTTGGTTAAGGGCTTGTAAGTAAGCATTTCACTGTAAGGTCTACACCTGTTGTATTCGGCGCATGCGACAAATACAATCTGATTTGATTTGAATGAGGGAAAGATGAATGAAGCAAAGTACAGAGATTCTTGATGAAAACCGGCTCCAGAGCACTCAGGATCTCATACTGGGGCAAAGGTTCATCTTCCAACAGGACAACGACCCTAAGCACACAGCCAAGACAACTCAGGAGTGACTTAGGGACAAGTCTCTGAATGTCTTTGAGTGGCCCAGCCAGAGTGGCCCGGACTTGAACCTGATCGAACATCTCTGGAGAAACCTGAAAATAGCTGTGCAGCGACGCTCCCGATCCAACCTGACATAGCTTGAGAGGATCTGCAAAGAATGAGAGAAACTCCCCAAATACAGGTGTGCCAAACTTGTAGCGTCATACGCAAGAAGACTCAAGGCTGTAATCGCTGCCGAAGTTGCTTCAACAAAGTACTGAGTAAAGGGTCTGAATACTTATGTAAATGTGATATTTCCATTTTTTGTTTTTTATAAATTAGCAAAAATGTCTAACATCCTGTTTTTGCTTTGTCATTATTGGGTAATGTGTGTAGATTGATGAGGGGGAAAAAACGATTTAATCAATTTTAGAATAAGGCTGTAACCTAACAAAATCTGGAAAAAGTCAAGGGGTCTGAATACTTTCCGAAGGCACAGCCCTTCAAATTAGTGGTTTTGGCTATTTCAGCCACACCTGTTGCTGACAGGTGTATAAAATCAAGCACACAGCCATGCAATACACAAACAATGGCAGTAGAATGGCCTTGCATGCTGACCATACCGGCCGCGTCGCGTGAGCGATGCAAAATAAATGTACACATCCATGTTATTCAATCATTCCACCCACACTGCTCGCGCGTGCCAACGCGTGTCTGCGTTGCCAGACGCTAAAATAAAAGTTGATTATATTTGTGACGCAGAACGCGCTGCAAGTCCTGCCTCTCCCATCTCCTCGTTGGTTTTTAGAAGCATATATCCACGTGCCATCTTCTCATTGGTTTTTAGGAACATATACCCACGGGGGTGATTGAAAGATGAACTGAGGTCGGTTGTGGTAATGCACCTTATTATGAAAGTTAGTTGCCAAAAGCCATATAGTCCAAAGAAGAAAAATAATCCTGGAAGTAGGAGAGATGACTAAAAACGATTCAGTTGACTGTTTTATGTGTAGATGAATTGTCTGAGTAGAGGACCTTGTGCATTTCAGGTAAAATAACAACTCAATGTTTATATCCCAGGACAAATTAGCTAGCAACAGCAAGCTAGCTAGCTAAATTGCCATAAATGTTTAATGCTTTTCGACCTGTCCCCAAATTAATATAATTGGTTCAGAGTTTGTTTTGATATTTCAACCTGCATGTCGTGATCACCTTTGATGTGTGGGGACAAAATCAATTTGCGCACGTTGGCGCACGCACGCATGCGTCCGGTTTGGGCATGGTGTAACTGAAGAGCTCAGTGACTTTCAACGTGGCACCGTCATTGGATGCCACCTTTCCAACAAATCAGTTCGTTAAATTTCTGCCCCGCTAGAGCACTATAAATGCTGTTATTGTGAAATAGAAACGTCTAGGAGCAATAAAGGCTTTGCCATGAAGTGGTAGGCCACACAAGCTTACAGAACGGGACCGGCGAGTGCTGAAGCGCGTAAAAATCGTCTGTCCTCGGTTGCAACACTCACTACTGAGTTCCAAACTGCCTCTGGAAGCAATGTTAGTACAAGAACTGTTCGTCGGAAGCTTCATGAAATGAGTTTCCATGGCTGAGCAGCTGCACACAAGCCTAAGATCACCATGCGCAATGCCAAGCATCGGCAGGAGTGGTGTCTAGCTCACCGCCATTGGACTCTGGAGCAGTGGAAACACGTTCTCTGGAGTGATGAAACACACTTCACCATCAGTCCGACAGACAAATCTGGGTTTGGCGGATGCCAGGAGAATTCTACCTGCCCCAATGCATAGTGCTAACTGTAAAGTTTGGTTGAGGAGGAACAATGGTCTGGGGCTGTTTTTCATGGTTCGGGCTAGGTCCATTAGTTCCAGTGAAGGGAAATTTTAACACTATAGCATACAATGACAATCTAGACGATTCTGTGCTTCCAACATTGTGGAACAGTTTTGGGAAGGCCCTTTTTTGTTTCAGCATGACAATGCCCACGTGCACAAAGCGAGGTCAAGCCCATCAAACACCTTTGGGATGAATTAGAACGCAGACTGCGAGCCAGGCCTAATCGCCCAACATCAACGCCCGACCTCACTAATGCTCGTGGCTGAATGGAAGCAAGTCCCCGCAACAATGTTCCGACATCTAGTGGAAAGCCTTCCCAGAAGAGTGGAGGCTGTTATGGAAGCAAAGGGGGGACCAACTCCATATTAATGAGATGTTCGACGAGCAGGTATCCACATACTTTTGGTCATGTAGTGTATGTTTGAAATGGAGCCATAGGGTAGGTCTAAGAAGAATGGTCTAGCACGGCGAGGTATTAGAGTGGGGAGGAAGTAGCTGTAAGAGTACAGTTCGGTTTAACTGAAGGGCAAATCAAACGAAACGCCAACGAGTGTTTACAAGCTGGAATTAGAATGCATGGTAGTGAATGACAGAAATCAGACGGGCCGCGAGCGTCGATGCCGTCAAAATCGTCATGCGCTTAAAATTAGAAAGCAAATATATTTTCCTCGCGTCGAACGAGCAACGCTCATTCGTGTTTCGTTTGATTTGGCCTTAACTGTCTTACGTTTGGTCCCCAGCGAGCCTGCTTGGTGACCCAGCAGATCTCCGTCTTACACATCAGGCAGCAGATCCAATCACAGCCATCCTTCTTCTGAACTATGACCTTACACTTAGGACAGTGCATGGCCTCCCCGTTCTGCAGTAAGGACTATCGAAGAAGACAACACGAGCTCCAGGTTAGGTTTACCCATAGATATCATATCACAGTGCAGTCGTATAATAACCCAATAGTGGGTTTAATCAAGATTAGGTATACCTGTAGACTTCACATATGGTTTCGGTAGTGTAATAGGCTGACAGTATGTGTAATCTAAACCCATAAGCTTCATATTTCAGTTCAAAACTATAATAGGCCAATACTATGTTTCACCCCCAAAAAACAGACTTCAAATAGCAGTTCAGTAGTGTAGTATGTCATGTTCAATCCAAGACAGTGCTATATCACTGAAAGGGAATACTATCTGCCTGTTACCACATTACCTCCAGCATCTGTGTGGTCTGTTTGGCAGCAACGTCGTTCTCAGCTCTGATCCGGAGATCATCTTGATACTCCTTGCAGTTCATGTCTTTGTGGATGGCCTTAAAAAGAGGTTGACAAAAAGGTTGTTGGCCAAGCACCTATTGTTATCGTCATAATTTATTTTAGCATTCAAGGGGGGACAAAGGAGGAAGAGTAAGAGAGAGAAAGTTGACATACCTTGCAGAGGAGGCAGTTGGTCTCTTTGCAGAGCTCACAAATAAACTCATTGACTTCGTCCTCAAAGATGCACCAGCCAGCGCAGTCGGGCGTTTTGCAGTGGTAGCTGTTCTCACTCCGCGTCTCAGCAATACTGAGCCTCAGCTCTAGAAGCTTCTGGTGCTCCTCCTGAGAGAGAAGCTAAAGAGACAAAGAACAGGACACTGTAGGGTACAATGGAATGGATTAAATATATGTTATGGTGATGAATATCTTTCACAAAAATCATCTTTGGGTCTTTGAAAAGCACTATATAAATGCCATGTATTATTTGTATTATTTATTATTATTATAAGCACCCTACATAAATGATACAAGGCATTATCATCACTTGATACAGAGAGCTATAGTGAGATAGCCTGGGTACAGTTCTGTTTTTCCTTTAGCCAACAAAGCATAAACTGACTGGCTGCCAGGCTAATGGCGAGAGCACCAGCAGGACTCACAGATTGGATCTCCCTGTCCTGCAGCTTACGATCACAGCTGTAGTCTTCATCCCCATAAGGGCAGGTCACCTCTGGATCCATGCTATTCACTATGGTTCCTTTAAGACACTCCCTGTTTAGAGAAAACACGCAAATAAGAAGGCATTTAACCTGTATATGTCTCAAATTATTTAATTATTTAGATGGTCGTTTTTTATTTATTATAGATAAAACATTTATGGGAACATCTCTAATATTGATACAAGGTCAGTAAGTATTTAATTTCTATATTATTAATAGCAGTGGAGCGACAGTGATCTACTCCAGAGAGTACCAGCCAGGGCTGTGTCTCAATAGTTGTAGCTTTGTTTCCTCGTGCATGAGGATGTGCATGTATACATATTCTCTGCTATCTACTTTGTTTTAATTATTATTTTGGGTATAGGGGATGGTCCCTTGTTTTTTTTCAAGCGTTCACAGAGGGTTTAAGTAAAATATATTTTGCTGAAGGGAGGGCCGTCCATTTTCATTTCAGAGAGGTCCGATTTTCTCCATGTAACCCCTATTATAAATAATGTTTACTCCCTTACTTAGATGTAGCCAAGATGTGTTATACCTGCAGAAAACATGCAGGCACTCCCGCAGTGTGGCTCCCTCCCCTGGCGGAATGGAGCAGAGGCAAATAGGACAGTCCAGCTCCTCTGTGTTGGGGACGAGGCTGTGGGCGTCTGTTTCCACCAGACTCAAGAAATTCCTCTCCCGCTCTTCCTCCAATGCCTTCATCGTCTCACAGCAACAGAGCGGTAAAATTAAGGGAACGCTGTCTTTCTCATTTAATAAGGTGGCTACACACATTAGAACAGTCATACCAAGTGTATTTTTAGCTATATGTAATTATGACATGATTGTCACGAAAATCTGAGTAACACGTGTATATCGCATATCTTGCAACTCATATCTTGTTTAAAGCATACCTGCTGGTACTGTAGATTGGCAATCTCCTCTAGCTGGAGTCTCTGGACCTCCTGCTCATCAGGCTGGTAAACCTCAGGTACTTTATAATCTTCTGGTCTTTCAGACCCACACATCTCACAGCCCGGCCTCGTTGGCTTGTTAGCATAGGTGCACACAGAGCATGACCAACCCACCTAGTTGTCCCCACACACATATGCAAGCACACATTATTGTAGAAACGGGCATGGTTATCGTATATGTATACAATGAGTCATTGCACAGTTTGCATTATAATCTTACCTGAGGCTTTGGTTGCAGAGGAGGAGGTGCTGGGTGTTTAGTTTTGGGAGGTGGGGTTGGTCCAGTTGCTCCCCTGGCCAGTAGAGGACTCAATGACTCAATGATACCTATACCATGATGGCAACAAGTCAAAATAAAAAACATGGCCGTCTATAATGGGGGGAAATATTTTAAGGTATAGGTTGGTGTAAGTGTGCATGTGTGTGTCACAAGCTGATATGTTGACAACCTGTGCCTTGCTCAGTATACTAGGTTCTTATTGGAAGACTAAACAGTGCTGTATGACAGAGTATCCTTACTGTCTAGCCGACGGTGTTCCTCCTCCTGGTTCACTTGCTCCCGGCTGAGGTTGGCAGCCTGGGCAGACTTGATGTACAGGTAGGCTTGGTCTCCATTCTTCCTTACCCCATGGCTGTACAGAGTTTTAGAGTCCCATGCCAGACGCTTACCGATCACCCAGCTTTGCAGAGATGGATGAAATCCATAGTCAGTATTGATCTGTAGAGAGAAATTCAAGAATGCATGGGGTCTCGGTCTCTACTTTTTTTCACTGCAAATATGTGTGTTCAAGATAATGAGTAAATATCAGAGCTGTTGGTGAAAATGGGTTGCAACAACTATTTATTTTACCTTTTCTTTCAGATCTGAAATGGTCATGTCAAGTGTTACCAACAAAGTAACCGGAATATAGTTTTCTGACTGTGCATCCCCGACTCCCACCTTCAACCTGCAGCAAAGTAACCAATAGAGGTAACCGGGTCTGAATTTCTCAGCACTAAAACAACACAGTTACAAAGGTGTTACAATTGATTAAAGCTGCAATATGTCACTTTTTGGGCCAACCAACCAAATTTACATAGAAATTGGGGTTATAGATGTGTCATTCTCATTGAAAGCAAGTATAAGAAGTTCTATGTGCACTATTTCTATGCTTCACGTGCTCTTCGTATTTCCATCTTTTACTTTCGGTTTGGTACACCAGCTTCAAACAGCTTAAAATGCAATAATTTCGTTTATGGAAAATATATTTCATAGCGGTTTGAATGGTACAATGATTCTCTACACTCTACTTGTTTGTTTTAACTATTAGAATTGTAGCAACCAGGAAATGGTGGCGCGATTTCTGCATAGTGCATCTTTACGTTTTTCAAGGTAGTGAGCGATAAAGAGTAAAGTAAGTAATCCACAATCGCTTGTACCTAATAGCTTGTTACAGCCTAATTACATGTTGATTATTCCACTTGCGTTTATTCTGTTATAGGCTAATCCTATGTAATTAATGTAAAGTATGACCCAACAGAATACTACTAAATGATTCCACCTACTGAATAGAGTCTTGGGAGTAAGCCTTGCGGGAGATCATGACAGATACTGGTACACACAACTCTGCCAGCTGCTCTGAACACCTTTTGGCTTCCTCTTTGTCACCACAGCTGATGGCCTCACTCAACAACTGGGCTAGCTCCTCCGCTGCAATAGAAAAATGACATTTTCATCAATGCACAGAACACTCGATACTCAATTAAACTTGGTCAAAATTAGACCAGATATTGTACGTTTCACGTTCATATGATGTCATACTATCATTGCTCTTTGGCCGTTTATTGACCTGCCCATTTAGACATGATCAGGAAATCAGATAGGAGACTATTATGAAAACTCTTTATTCTTACCCTCTATTAAGTTGCTTGTGAAGACCTCAGGAGATGTCATAGTTAGACCTATTTTAAGAAATGACAAGAATAAGAAAGTAATGATGCAGAGAAGAATAACACACAGTGAAAAACAACATCATGTGAAACGGAAACGTTCACTTTGACAGCACTCTATCCCATAAGGAAGACCATTACTATTAGTATTGTATGCTAAACGACATGTGATACTTTACCCATAAGTATCCAGAGGCTACCAAAATTGAGAGGGAAATTTGCATAGAATGGGTCACACACAGCACAGAGTGAAGGTGGTAAAAGGCGCTCGAGCTTCAAGTTCATAAAACTGCAAATGGGTTTCTCACCTGATCAGCGGGCAGTTACGTAATAGGGCTATCAGGCTTCTTCATAGAGTTTCCTCATCTGTTGACAATTAACTTACCTTTCTCTTGCCTCAAAATTTTACGTAATTATAGAACTTGAAACCACTTCTCTTTACGTGTAGCTACTTCATTATCAAGATTAGAAGGCTAGCTGAATGAAAAGGGAAACGAAACTTAGCTAGCTATATTCAGGAAGTACGTTTTTAAAGGATTAATTTGCATATTGCAATTTATGACATATCAGTACTGTACATAGATAGTGATGAGAGACTGCCGTTTCATAACATCCAGATAGACCAATATGTATTTTAATAATTTATGATATGATATTTGCTTTTTGTGTGTTAACTTTAATGCAAGTGTAAGTCTACTATAAATGGACGAAGAGGGGGTGTTATTATAATACGTCATTGCATGTTTATATGGCCCCATGGCGCCCCCTCGAGGCAAAATGCGCTAAAAGAGGAAGGGCTTGTAGGGAAGAAGGAAGTGCAGTTACACTGAGGAAGGATCAAAACAACCAAATTGTTTTGCTGTTTTAATAGACAAATTCAGGTGCATATCGAATGCGAAAGGCTTCGAGAAGCCTGGGATTTCTCTTTAAGTTCTGATACAAAAGCTGGGATGAAGATTTTTGTATCTAATTTCAGTTTATTTAATGGCAGGTATTGGAAATTTCACAGTAAAAAGGAAGACATTTTTATCAGAAATATAAGTGCCTTAAGCCATCGACAAAGGTATTTACATCATCCGTAAATGAATCGTGCAATATTGAATTTAAAGTGTGTGATTGAAATTGGTTACTTTGGTGTTGAATTAAGCGAGCGCAAGATACACCGAACTGTTTTGCGCGCGCGAGCTGAGGATCTTCATTCTCCACGGCCCGTTGTCTCGGAGGTATTAAATGCAAGGCAAGCTTTGTTGCAGGATTAGCAAAATGGCTAGCTCCATTAGCTAGGCAGCTTGATAGGCCTGAAAAGTTTATGCGTTCGCTGTTTTTTTGAACGACACATTTGACCGAGTTTTTTTGTTGTGGGCCAGTGCATAGCTAATTGTTAGCCTAACTAAATTAGTACGACCATTGTTGAATATCTAACTAAAGTGTACAAAGCAAGACAGGGGTGTAAAGACAAGTGTAATTTTGTTTATCAGAATTGATGACCTGCCCTCCTGGTGGTGACAAATAGCAGTGTGGTATTCAAGCCTAGGTGCTAAACAAGGGATGAGTGCATTTTAAACAATTTATATTTTGCATAAGAAAACAAACTCAAGATGAAACTCTTGGAAAATTCAAGTTTTGAAGCCATAAACACCAGACTCACCATTGAAATGGGGGACTGTCAGATAATAGGAAGGTAAGTTCTCAACACTTCAGTAGTGCCACCAACCCATTTGGTATGTAGACCTAGAAATGGGAAAACATTTGCACAGAATTTAACAGACCTAAAACAACTTAACTTTGTTACACAGGAAGTCGATTTTCACAACCACATCATTTGCTTAAGTAGATGCATGATGTGATGAACCGTTCTTTGTTTTGCACTGTGTCTTTCCTCAGGATCGAAAGCTACTCTTGCAAGATGGCAGGCGAGGATAAGCAGATGTTCAAACAGTTCTGCCAGGAGGGACTGCCTCATGTCCTGGAAGCCCTGTCCCCTCCACAGTCCTCAGGAATCAGCCCCAGCAAGTAAGACTACAGATCTGCAGAAAAACATTGTTTTGAGGTCAAGAAGCAGCAGTAGTAGTAGTATGCAAATCAGAGAGCTAAATGAACAGCTCTTTCACTGAGGTGATTCGGTTCCAGACGTTCACCGAAAAGATCCCTTCAAAAAGAGCCGTTCGTTCGCGAACGACCCATCACTAGTTGTTATCAGACCTCATGCTCCGATACCGCCTGCCTGACGGTAAGGGAGAGAACAGCTTGTGTATGGGGTCCTTGATGATGTTGCGTGCCTTCCTCAGGCACCGTTTCGAGTAGATGTCCTGGATGGGTGGGAGCACGGTCCCAGTGATTTACTGGGCCGTCTTCACCACCCGGTCAGGATGCTCTCGATGGTGCAGCGGTAGTATTTGGAGAGGCCCCGGGGCAGCATGCTGATTTTCTTCAGCCGCCTTAGGAAGTAGAGATCTATTCAGTACTTGGGAGAAATGGTCAGTGTTTTTCAGATAAATGTAACTAATGCATGTAGAGTTCACACACACTTTAAAGTAGATGTATAATATAGTGATTAGAGGTCGACCGATTATGATTTTTCAATGCCGATACCGATTATTGGAGGACCAAAAAAAGCCGATACCGATAATCGGCCGATATAGAAAATAAATAATAATAATACATTTATTTTTGTAATAATGACAATTACAACAATACTGAATGAACACTTATTTTAACTTAATATAATACATCAATAAAATCAATTTAGCCTCAAATAAATAATGTCACATGTTCAATTTGGTTTAAATAATGCAAAAACAAAGTGTTGGAGAAGAAAGTAAAAGTGCAATATGTGCCATGTAAGAAAGCTAACGTTTAAGTTCCTTGCTCAGAACATGAGAACATATGAAAGCTGGTGGTTCCTTTTAACATGAGTCTTCAATATTCCCAGGTAAGAAGTTTTAGGTTGTAGTCATTATAGGAATTATAGGACTATTTCTCTCTATACCATTTGTATTTCATATACCTTTGACTGTTGGATGTTCTTATAGGCACTTTAGTATTGCCAGTGTAACAGTATAGCTTCCATCCCTCTCCTTGCCGCTACCTGGGCTCGAACCAGGAACACAACGACAACAGCCACCCTCGAAGCAGCGTTACCCATGCAGAGCAAGGGGAACAACTACTCCAAGTCTCAGAGCGAGTGACGTTTGAATCGCTATTAGCGCGCACCCTGCTAACTAGCTAGCCATTTCACATCGGTTACACCAGCCTAATCTCGGGAGTTGATAGGCTTGAAGTCATAAACAGCGCAACGCTTGAAGCATTGCGAAGAGCTGCTGGCGAAGCGCACGAAAGTGCTGTTTCAATGAATGCTTACGAGCCTGCTGGTGCCTACCATCACTCAGTCAGACTGCTCTATCAAATCATAGACTTAATTATAACATAATAACACACAGAAATAAGAGCCTTAATATGGTCGAATCCGGAAACTATCATCTCGAAAACAAAACGTTTATTCTTTCAGTGAAATACGGAACCGTTCCGTATTTTATCTAACGGGTGGCATCCATAAGTCGAAATATTCCTGTTACATTGCACAACCTTCAATGTTATGTCATAATTACGTAAAATTCTGGCAAATTAGTTCGCAATGAGCCAGGCGGCCCAAACTGTTGCATATACTCTGACTCTGCGTGCAATGAACGCAAGAGAAGTGACACAATTTCACCTGGTTAATATTGCCTGCGAACCTGGATTTCTTTTAGCTAAATATGCAGGTTTAAAAATATATACTTCTGTGTATTGATTTTAAGAAAGGCATTGATGTTTATGCTTAGGTACACGTTGGAGCAACGACAGTCCTTTTTCGCGAATGCGCACTGCATCGATTATATGCAACGCAGAACACTCTAGATAAACTAGTAATATCATCAACCATGTGTAGTTATAACTAGTGATTATGATTGATTGATTGTTTTTTATAAGATACATTTAATGCTAGCTAGCAACTTACCTTGGTTTCTTACTGCATTCGCGTAACAGGCGGGCTCCTTGTGAGGCAGGTGGTTAGAGCGTTGGACTAGTTAACCGTAAGGTTGCAAGATTCAATCCCTGAGCTGACAAGGTACAAATCTGTCATTCTGCCCCTGAACAAGGCAGTTAACCCCCCGTTCCTAGGCCGTCATTGAAAATAAGAATGTGTTCTTAACTGACTTGCCTAGTTAAATAAAGGTGTAAAAAAATAAAAAATAAATCTGCGTCCAAAATTACCGACTTCCAATTGTTATGAAAACTTGAAATCGGCCCTAATTAATCGGCCATTCCGATTAATCGGTCGACCTCTAATAGTGATAGTGAATTGAATGTGTTTAGTCATTACACTTCTATCTGTATTCTGTAATGCTCATGGCCTGGTCACTTGAAGACCTAGAAGAATCCATTAGTTCCTGTCAAGCAGACAGTTGAAATGACAAGTATTCACAAGTGTGCACTGAACATCTTCATAACACTAACTAGGGTGTGGTTTTGTGCTGTGGTTTTAGGTTGAGCCAGAGTCAGAGTGGAGACGAGGGGGAGGGGCCTCTCTCTGACAAGTGCAGCAGGAAGACCCTCTTCTACCTGATTGCCACCCTCAACGAATCCTTCCGCCCCGACTATGACTTCAGCCGCACCAAGAGCCACGACTTCAGCAGAGAGCCCAGCATAAACTGGGTGAGGATTTAATATCTCCTACCTACACAACTGTGCCCTGTACCTGCCTCACGTTGCTGGTAGGAATTGCTTACACCAGAACCAGCGTATTCTGATGGTTTTGCGTCGTGGCTTTCACTACACAGTAGCTGGAGTTGATTGGGCTTGACGTGCCGAGGCAGCTTGTACACGACCCAAAGCCTGTCTGGTCTCATGTGGTATGAGACTGTAATCCATTACCTGGAGGACAAAAGGCTTGGGAAGGGGACTAACAGATCAACTCCAAAATGAAAAGTACAACACACTGTGCTTGAATCTATTAGTTGATGTCTAGACATGGTCAGTGTTGGCTAAATCCTAACAGGGCCTGATATACACGAAAGTTCTGTGTTTGTATGGCATTATTAACGCAGTGTATGATGTTAGGTGTTCAATGCGGTGAACAGCAGTCTGTCGGCGGCGGCTGGGGAGGAGTACAGTCGGCTACAGCCCCAGCTGTGGGAGGCCATCGACACAGAGATCTGCCTGTCGGAGTGTGACATCTACAGGTGAGCAATGCCATTTTTTCTTAAAGGTAGAGAGGGTATGTGTGGTAGATAGCGGGTATTTGTGGTCTGGAGTTTGCAGCGCTATCACTACACCAGACTCCGGCACGAGCACCGCCACCTTTAAACATATGCGAGGAGACATACCGGTAACTGACAAAATAAAGGAAACACCAACATAGTGTCTTAATAGGGCATTGTGCCACCACGAGGCAGAACAGCTTCAAAACACCTTTGCATAGATTCTACAAGTGTCTGGAACTCTATTGGAGGGATGCCACATCATTCTTCCACAAGAAATTCCAAATTTTGTTGTTTTGTTGATGGTGGTAGAAAACACTGTCTCAAGCGCCGCTCCAGAGTCTCCCATAAGTGGTCAATTGGGTTGAGATCTGGTGACTGAGACAGACACCCTTTAAACCCCCTATGCTCCTTTGAGACCCCTCTGTCAAAGTCACTGAGGTCTTTTCTTCTAGCAATGGTAGCCAAAATAATGGGCAACTGGGCATTTTTATACATCAACTTAAGCATGATGGGATGTTAATTCCTTAATTAACTCAGGAACCACACCTGTGTGGAAGCACCTGCTTTCAAAAATACTTTGTATAGTCATTTACTCAAGGGTTTGCTTTATTTTGGTAGTTACCTGTACATGTCATTTGTAAACCAGAATGTAAAGGCCATTTTGTTTTGGATGTTGCAGCTACAACCCAGACCTGGACTCTGACCCGTATGGAGAGGTGGGCAACATGTGGTCCTTCAACTACTTCTTCTACAACACGAGGCTGAAGAGGATCGTCTTCTTCACATGCCGCTCGGTCAGGTAAGACTGAAGACTGCAAAACACATCATTATTACAGTTTTGTGCTCTGTATTGAAAGTCCTAAATTTTAATCATCTTGATTGATGTGCACAGTTCTTTGGGGTTGTATTAAAAATGGACTAATTAACAAAATATGAATGTATTATTTTTGAGTGACCATTACCTTTAACTTCTCATGTCCATTTGACGTGACAGTTGTCTGGGTATGGTATTCTTTTATCTGAGTGGAAATCATCTGTTTACGATCTGAACGTGGTTGGTCAAAGACAATATAACTGCATACTGGCAATACGATCAACAAAATAAATACTTATCTTTTGCTCAAAGGTCAATGCATGGATAAATATCCTTGGCAGTCAGTCAACATAGCAAAAGAACCAGGGAAGGGATAGAAATTAAGCTAGCCCGCTAGCCTGAGGCTAGTACTTTTCAGACTGGGCTGTTAGAAACTAACCCGGCAGTGATATTTTGTCTTTTCAAACATCGCATGGCACAGATTTTGGACCCGAATGTTACCTGGACCATTAGAAATCTGTCTACTACTCCGACTGGCGAATGCCCAAAATACTTCTATTCCATCCCTGAAAGAATTTCTTATACATTGAAATGGTCTGTGGTGAGCAACATTTGATTTTGTCTCCGCGTGTTAGTTTATTCATGGCCCCACGGGACTCTGGCATTGGCAACGAACTGGACCTGGAGCTGGATGAAGATTGTTATGATGAGAACATGGATGAAGAGAGGTGAGGAGGACACACTGCCTGCATTCTTCACAGAAAGGTTTCCCCAAATAGAAAAATAGAAAATGTGATTGGTATGGAAAACATAGAGAATGAAACTGTTTTACAGTCTTTATGTTGAATTAGTACTGTTCGTGGATGCATCGTTTGGGGCGGTCTAATCTTCTAATCTGAACCATGTATTTCTTCTCTCGGTAGGTATGGTGCCCTGTGTGCCCAGTGACGCGCCAGTCCCATTCTCATGCAGGAGCAGACAGCATACTTGGATGTCTGTCTGTACCCACGTCGCCACCATTTTTCTTACAATCTTAAACTTATTCGGGTTGGGATTTTATTTCAATTTTTTTCTAATTCATTTGTTTGGTGGACCTCATGTTTTACTGAAGTCAGACTGTGAGCTTGGAGCTCTGTTACTCGGTTACTTTATTTGTGTCTCGTTTTAGTTTTCCATTGCTATGTTCTCATTACCTTGTTTATCTGAAGCAAAAGCTTTTATGTTTGGCGTGTGTTGTTTGACCTGGTATTGGAGCAAGTTCTGGCACTCATTAATTTGCAACATATTTCACATTCTCTATGCTGTTGTTGGTAAACACAATTTGTGAATTTTATGATCATGTTCTGTTTTTCAAGCTTTACCGTTCCAAAGTGTGGGCTGTTGTAGAACCAAATTGACTCAACTTAGGTTTAGGATCATTCTCAGACTGCATGCTTGAGGGCATGTTTGAACACAAGGGGGCATACTCAACTTAGCTGATGGAAAACTCACATACCAGCTTGAATCAGTCTGCCTCTTGGATATGTTATGCCTTCCATACCAATGCTACTCAAATCTACAATGTTTTTATTTATTTAGCGACAGGACTTAGTGCAGTCTATAGTTTTATTGGTCAAGCCAGCAAATACAGTTCTTCTGGATCGCTGTTCCAAAAGTACTCCAGAATCTAGTTCTGATTCTCAATTCTATGATGTTTTAAGGACAAGTGTGACGTGTGAATTCTCACACCAAATACAAACTCTGCCTGTAGAGTGTACTGTTTGAACCTAATTTACATATCTTGTATTTTAATAACTTTAAAAGTATTTTTAGGTATTGCTTTAGTTGAACAGTTTTTAGTTTGTCTGAAGAGTTTATGATAGCAGAAGTCTAGCTATAGAGCAGTTTTCATTTAGTCCAACTGTTGCTCTCCCACCGTATGTTGTGTTTTGAAATGTCATTTTAGACTTATAGTTTCAAAACAAATCTAGCCGTGATGCCTATCGTCCAACTTTCCTTATCAAATGACGCATGATGGAAATGTACTTAATATAGAATAATGCATTTGTGATTAATGGGAGGACTGAAGGCTACCTATTTAGGGCTAGTAGTGTGAGTGGTTGGTTAGCTGGATATCGATCCTCACAGCTACTGTATCAGTATTGTGTTTGTCCTACTGAATACCAGCTGGACAGTGTTACTGTAACAGATGTAGGATATTAATTTGATCACCCTGTTGCAGGTGAACTTTCCTGCAATGCAGGACATTTTAAACTTGTAGTGTACTTAAGGTTTAAAAAGTAATTTCCACGTTGAAATTTTAGACTGGATTTTCCCTTACAAAACATGTCAATTAATTATAATTCACATTTCCTGTTGCTGCAGAATTATTTTCCTGCTGGAGCAAACGGGTTCAAATTAAGATCCTACATCTGTATGTGGCATAAGTCTTGCTCTTGGCTGTTTTTGTTCAAGTAAAATGTGACAAAGACTCGTCCTTTGTACTTCGGGTACATAATAGTAGAAATATACAGGTGGGTATTCTAAAGTTGCATCCAGTCCCTTCTATGTGATGTATATCTATCTGCCTCTAGTGTAGAACATGCTCCCTAGAGATGTTACTGCAAACCTGTCCTGAATTTACTCAGATATTGATTTCAAATGTCAACAACATCCAAAGTGATCAGCGTATTAGCTTTAGACATACATACTTTGTGCAGGTAGATATGGATACAGTACATATTTCCTTGTTGATTGTCTTATTCTTTGTCTACTTAACAGAGGTTTTAGACGTACTGTACATTACCAGTCAAAAGTTTGGACACACCTGCTCATTCAAGGGTTTTTCTTTATTTTTACTATTTTCTACATTGTAGAATAATAGTGAAGACATCAAAACTATGAAATAGCACATGTGAAACCATGTAGAAACCAACAAAGTGTTAAACAAATCAAAATATATTTGAGATTCTTCAAAGTAGCCACCCATTGCCTTGATGCCGCTTGGCCATCGCTCATCCATATATTTATATGTACGTATTCTTATTCCATCCCTTTACATTTGTGTGTATGAAGTAGTTGTTGTGGAATTGTTAGATTACTTGTTAGATATTACTGCACTGTTGGCACTAGAAGCACAAGCATTTCGCTACACTCACATTAACATCTGCTAGCCATGTGTATGCGACCAATAAAATGTTATTTGAATTTGAAGACAGCTTTGCACACACTTGGCATTCTCTCAACCATCTTCATGGGGTAGTCACCTGGAATGCATTTCAATTAACAGGTGTGCCTTGTTAAAAGTACATTTGTGGAATTTCTTTCCTTATTGCGTTTGAGCCAATCAGTTGTGTTGTGACAAGGTAGGGGCGGTATACAGAAGATAGCCCTATTTGGTAAAAGACCAAGTCCATGTGATGGCAAGAACAGCTCAAATAAGCAAAGAGATACAACAGTCCATCATGACTTTAAGACATGAAGGTACGTCAATCCGGAACATTTCAAGTACTTTGAAAGTTTCTTCGAGTGCAGTTGCCAAAACCATCAAGCACTATGATGATGAAACAGGCTCTCGTGAGGACCGCCACAGGAAAGGAAGACCCAGAGTTACCTCTGTTGCACCTCAGATTGCAGCCCAAATAAATGCTTCACAGAGTTCAAGTAACAGACACATCTCAATATCAACTGTTCAGAGCAGACTGAGTGAATCAGGCCTTCATGGCCGAATTGCTGCAAAGAAACCACTACTAAAGGACATTAAATAATAAGAGACTTGCTTGGGTCAACAAACACGAGCAATGGACATTAGACGGGTGGAAATCTGTCCTTTGGTCTGATGAGTCCACATTCAAGATTTTTGGTTCCAACTGCTGTGTCTTTGTGAGATGCAGAATAGGTGAACAGATGGTCTCTGCATGTGTGGTTCCCACTGTGAAACATGGAGGAGGTAGGTGTGGGGTGCTTTGCTGGTGACACTGTTGGTGATTTATTTAGAATTCAAGGCACACTTAACCAGCATGGCTACCACAACATTCTGCAGCGATACCCAATCCCATCTGGTTTGCCCTTAGTCCCACTATCATTTGTTTTTCAACAGGACAATGGCCCAACACACCTCCAGGCTGTGTAAGGGCTATTTGACCAAGAAGGAGAGTGATGGTGCTGCATCAGATAACCTGGCCTCCACAATCACCTGACCTCAACCCAATTGAGATGGTTTGGGATGAGTTGGACCGCAGAGTGAAGGAAAAGCAACCAACAAGTGCTCAGTATATGTGGGAACTCCTTTAAGACAGTTGGAAAAGCATTCCTCATGAAGCTAGTTGAGAGAATGCCAAGAGTGTGCAAAGCTATCATCAAGGCAAAGGGTGGCTACTTTTGAAGAATCTCAAATATATTTAGATTTGTTTAACACTTTTTTTGGTTACTACATGATACCATATGTTATTTCATATTTTTTATGTCTTAACTATTATTCTACAATGTAGAAAATAGTAAAAATAAAGAAAAACCCTTGTAGCTGTTTCCAAACGTTTGACTGGTACTGTACATGTCACTGTTGATTTGTTGTGATCAGTTTGGCCCATGTGTGGTAACCAGGTGGTTGTCATGGTAAGGACAGGCAAGCTTTTTTTCTGACTTCCTGATGATATGGTCCAATTACATACTAAGAAGCAAGATAATATTATTGCTAAAGAAGGCTAATGCTTTTGTATCAGAGCCACATTTATTTTAGTCTGTGTTAAAGACCAGGATATATTATCTGTCAAAACATTTGGTTTTAAATTCCCATCGCAAGGTTGACCTATTTAATACATTGCAGATGAGTTGAATTTTCTTTCTGGCACCTTTTAAAGACCTCATACTTGTTTTTTTTCTCAACTTGTATCATTTGTCACCAACTCACCATGTACAACAAAGGTCTTGACTAAAACATGTTTTTATAACACTGATTTAAATAATGTAGATGTGTTATTCTCTTGACAAACTCAGGTGAGTGTTTTTCTTTCAATATCGGTGTAATCCAACCAGTACAAGACTTGGAATGAGGCTAGGTAGTGCATCATTACTATTGTCAGCCATAGCAGAAACCCGACAATCTTTACTATTAAGTATGAATTGTTCATAACCTCGGTCCTTGCACGTTACATCCTGGTATTAGTCCAAGCTGAATCAAGGCGTGCTTATAGTTAAATAATTTCTTGATTCCTGCAATAATTTTTCTGACCCTGAAAATAGAGATTGTGTAATGAAGTGTTACAACCATCTCTGACAAAGTTTGGTCTTATCGCAAAAAAAGCTGATTTGCAAACAGTCAGTTCAAGGATTTATTTTTACTGGCAACAAATACTTGTTCACAAAAGTACATCCACCATACCAACATCAGAAAAAGTGTGTACTTTTCTTACAAAAAAGTATTTACAAAGTCACAATAAGAGCTGTGGCTTAGTGTAGGATCTTAGATCTATTTAGGGTCAGCGAACTGCATGCAGGCATCATCACGAATAACACACAGTACTGTGTAATGTATGTGATGCCTTTGTTTCTTCAGGTCAACAGATACTAACACGATTTCACCATTACATGGGTATTCAAGATGTTTAAAGTACACTACAGCACTGTATTCTTCAGGATCTAACCCACTGCACTATATACTTCTACAGACATTAACTCACACCTGAGGTAATGACTACACTTGTCTAGGGATCTAGTACACCATGCTAACTCTGACATACATTCGTCAGAAAACATACAAACCGAGGCGAACGATTACTGAATCACAGATGACTAAAACTATCGGCACACCATAAGTGATGATTGAGGGTAGCCTAGTGCTGCGTTCATAACCAAGTGGGAAGGTGGTAATTACCAGTTGTCAAGTTGTAAATGCTGAGTTGGGTAATGTCCAACAAGTTGTCAACAACTAAAAGCACAGCTATCATGCTTGTGAACAAAGTGTTCAAAAACTATATTAATAGATTGCTTTTTATAAATGTTTTGTTCCATTTAACTGCTGAAAATGCAGTTAAAGATAATTTCCTTAGTAGGTGACCTCAGATCAGCATGTAAGAGAAGTCTGAACTCCGGGGTGATAGACGAGTTTCCCACTAGTAATTACCAGTTGGAGGGGCGTTCAAGTGGATTTTTCCCAGTCGTATGTGGTAAATACCATCTTTCCACTTGGTTATGAATGCAGCATTAGTCTTTGGTAAAGCAAAACTCAACTCCTGATAGGGATATAGGGAGGTGGACTAAACGTAAACTGTGGTTATGAAAACAAGGCACTTCAACGGTTGGTAGGATCCATCGGTCACTGAAATATATAAACAGTAGGCCTACATAAAAAGGCACAAAACGTGCATCAAGTATTCCAGGATTTCATCAAGTTCGGAGGTATCAGGTATCAATCCTGTCAGATATAGATCTTCAATTTAGTGTTCCCAACAGAGTTGCTCAACAAAAAAAGTAAAATTACTGCCTTTTGTGAAGGGGAATACAGCTCGACAGACTGCTTCTATAGGGCATGTTATCTGAAGACTTTTCACCTGCTCTTCCCAGTGAGTCAACAAAACATTTATTGGTTAAAGCACAAAAGTTGGGTAGCTTTTGAAAAGCACCTTTCTTGATGTTACACTGCAGTGTGGGACTAACTGCATTGGACCCTACCTCAGAGGTAGGTGTACACGTTGCCAGGAGATACAGTATTTGGTAGTTACTGCTTTGTTGTCTGCAATGCCAACAGATGCTTCGACACAGAACTATGTTATACATTTGGTAACACTTCAGATTAACGGCCATGCATAACATGTTCATAACTTCTTCAAAAGCACAACTTCAACATATATACATGCTAATGTCTAACAGCAGGTTAACAACGCTGCAGTTATAGACATTTGCAATGCCTTATGACTATGATATGTTTCTTAAATGTCACCAAACATTTCAGGTAGGGAGAAAAAACCTGCATTACCAGTATTTCCTATATGGAGATTATGCCGCTGTACTTGCATCAGTAGGACAAAGTGGACGATGAAGGACAGAGGATATTTAACATTTTTATTCTAGAAACACATGTCGTCGGTGTAGCTGGGGACCACTTGGTCAGTGTAGTTCCTAGGATTGAGGTGCGTGTTGGGAGGTGTTGTGTTGTTGGAACAGTTCAGCCACGGGTGGAACAACAGCTCCGCGGCCTCCAGTCTCTCTGAGGGAGCTTTTCGCAGCATGCAGCACACCAGCGACTTGGCCTGCACTGAGAGTGACTCTGGCACTGTGAATGCCCCCCGGCGGATCTTACTGAAGAGCGCAGCAGGCTCCACGTCTTGGAAAGGGTAACGTCCCACCACCATGGTGTACAGCACCACACCCAGGCTCCACACGTCGGCAGCCTTCCCTGAGTAGGAGTGGCGCGAGTTGAGGATCTCAGGGCCCACGTAGGCTGGGCAGCCGTGCTTGTCCGTCAGAGAGTCATCGTCCCCATGGAGCAGACATGAGTCTTCCAGGTTCTGAAGAACAAGCTTGGTCCTAAGGAAAACCAGAGAGAGGTTGAGTCATCATAGTAATCAAACCCCCATGGTGGGACATCATGTTGTCTGCTTTGTGTGATTTACAGGTGGTGCACTGGGTCATATGCATGCATAATACAGTGGCTTACATAACTGCCAGGAATAACACTGGAGTTTACAGGGTTGGAGAAATTGCAGTCCTATATGACAGTTATGATGGCATGATTAAGGCATTATGAAGATCTTTAGAGTCATTTTAACAGTTACCCAACTAAAGGGCTTTCTTTAGCAGTGACATAATGGAAGTGAACATAGTCCACATATGCCTGGCCGTCTAAACATTCAGATGATGAATTTGGGCCAGGTCTCAGTCACTACTGTAAGGCAATCTAACCTGCAAACAGATGATCATGTTCCTCAGCTAAAACTCGATTAAGTTAAGAAAAGTGTCAACTACTAACCTCTGCTGGTCCACAAAGACAAACTTGCGCAGCTTGAGGTCACGCAGGACAACGCCGTGCTCGTGACAGTGGGCCACCGCCGCTGCCATCTGGCCGAAGAGACGGACCGCCTCCTCCTCCTGGAGCCGCTTGCACGTGCGCACGTAAGAGTGCATGTCACCGTAGTTATGCTGAAAGAAGACGTAGACGCTGCGCTCGCCCATCACCACCTCTGCGATGCGGCAGATGTTGTCGTGGGGCAGTAGGCGGGCGTAGGGGGCGATGAGCTCCTGGTACCGCCTCATAGAAAACACCTGGTAGAGGACATGGGGTAGAGTTAGGTTACAGTTCATAAGTTCATGGTCAAATTACAGACTGGACTACAGTACAGCTATGCATATTCTTTATCGCCTGAGGATAATGTACCCTTTCGAGTGTCAAAGAACACCATGTGTTCCTGTGCATATGACAAATAAGCTGAACTTGAACGGCACAAAAGGGATGTGTGTGCATAGGTCGATTTCAGGCACAGTATCAAGCAAGTACCGACAGTTGGGCGACTTCATTAAGCAAACAGTCACACCACTCTATCTGGTCATGTAGCTACAATACATACCTTGCAGGTGTACTCCTGCTCTGTGACCCTATGGATGGCCCTGTAAGTCTCTGTTCCCTCTGTGGGTTCAAGGAGGACGTAGGGCCCGATGCAGGACACACAGTGGTGGTCGGAGCCCACGGGACCCGGGCTGTGTCTCAGGGGCCTCAGGCATGGGGCCAGGCCGGGGGATGAGGGTGACAGGCTCAGTCGAGGACGCTTGCATTTTAGGGCCTCTGTGTAGTCCTGGGGGTCATCCAGCTCCAGCCGCTTCAGCCGCAGGGGACGAGTAGGCGCAGGGGCGGGAGAGATGTTCACACTCATCTGAAAGAGTCGCATGGGTTGTTTTAGTGGGTTTCATTGCAATATGTGTAGGACGTGCCTGAACCACATGGTAACCTGTAGGGCTATCCTAGTGGGTTGTATGATTCGTGTTTGATTGGATATGCTGATAACCACATTTCAAATGCACAGTGAAATAACTACCTATAAAAACTTACTGTGTGCAAATACTGTATTTTTTATTGCACATACAAAGCATAATTTACAATTTGGGGAACTTGGAGGAGACATGAATCATATCCACCATTAAACAGTGCTAAATAACAGGCTAAAAGTTATTGGATGACACCATGGAGCCTTGACTGATGAGCAATGTTGTCTGTCATATGCATTACTCAAATTACTGACGGTTTCTTTCGAAATGTGGCTAGTGAGTCAGTCATTCTCAGCCAGCCAAATGAAAAAAAAAGTTAAATACATGGACGACGTCATGATAAAAGTGACGTCAGGCTTCCCTTAGCTTGCGCCAAGGCCTGAAGTTTTACAAGTAAAATAACTATGATAAAGTTACATTATAACTAGAAGAGGTCACATGGGGGTCATGTTATAAGTCGAAATAAATATTTGTTGAACCAGGTAAAACTGGTCAGACCGGCGAGCAATTCTGAGAAATAGAGCGACCTCGGGATACTTCACTGAGCGCGAAGAGTGGAAGGGAGAGTTGCACCATCACTTTCTAAAAGTTTAACATTGTTGTTTCACGACAACATACAAGTAAAAAATGTATGCATTTTCAATACATGTCGGGACTGCAAGCAACCCCTTCAACTGTATGATAAAAATATGGATACTGAGGTAGGGTGAAAATTGTGAACAAGTTCTTACCTTGGCAGTGGAAGACAAAGGGGTCAGCTTTCCAGAACAGAACAATGGTATGGTAACTCCAGCTTTTGGTGTAGTGCTTTGCTTGTCAAGAAACTCGAAATGTGCAGTAAACGTAGCAAAACCCTTGCTGTGTAGAGGAAACCAAATAATTTTGAGAGCTTCGGACAAAATACGTTTTTCTTCCTTCTAAAAGAAAGTGGTTCAAGGGAGTCTAACGTATTTACAGTTGCATGTGCAAATTATGTAACCATAAAATACGAGTTCAAATTAGCTTTCGTCGTTTGTTGTGCGGGATGTCTGTTCACATATCCAAAGCAAAATATGTATTAAAGTCCTTGACAAATTGAATAGGTTATTTTGCTTTGAAGAGAGGCGGCAACACTGGTGTCTACTGTTGTTGGTACAGATGCCTTTGTTCCATTCCCGGTGTGTAGCGACTTGTGTATCCAGTGTTTTCCTTGCGAAAAAGCCAGAGGCTTTTAGTAAAAAACCAGCAAAACTTTCTATAAATAGAGAAAATACACGTTTAAAGACTCTTGCACAATAATGAAGAAAGAGCGCCTACTTGTCCGAAGTAGTTATGGAAACTCGTGGACGCGTCCAGATAAATAATTGGTCATAGGGAAGAGTAAGCTACACGTCCCCTATTTGGTCAATTGCATAGTAAACCTTTAATTTCCAAATGGAGTCCCTAAAAAGTAGATTTCTAATCAGACGTGCCCCCACCGACTGATTGAGAATGGACTGGACAGCACATTGGCTTCAAATATCCTTTCTGTTACAGCAGTGAAGTTGGTGATGCGCGACTGAGCATGATTGCAACATCGTAGCTCCACCCCCTGGTCTGACGACATCAGCGAGGGAACATCGCAATAGTCACCCAGGCAGTTTACATCTATTGAATGGAACAAAAATTATCTTGCAATTTAAATCTGAAATTACAAGGTGTGCTGCAAGTCATTGATCATAAAGTAATTATGTTACACAATCCAGTTGAGGTGGAATACATCCAAATGTGCACTGACCAAATGAATTCAAAACGATTTAGTCTACATGCAAGAGTTGCATATATATATTTTTCTTATTTTTTTCCCAAAAGGACATTGGGCATGTTATTTAATAATATAAAACAAATTGTCACTATAAACCCAACCATATGTTGGACAGGGATTGCCACACCCCTGCTATGACTCAATAGCAATGATTGTATTGCACCATTCTTCACGATGCATGCTCTCTGGATGGCATGCACATGGGGATGGGTTAATATTAATCATGTATGTAAACCATGGATTGCTGATGCTATGTATTGACCAATGACAGGCTTTGAAGCCACTGGTCGGCCATATTGGCACTCCTCAGAGAAGCAGACCTAAATAGAAATTAATGGAATTCTACAGTATTTCAATTAAATGTTTCAAGGACAAAATGTATTTAAATATGTTTTGTTGTAGTGGGGACAGTAACATTAGTACATAAAAAAATATATACTTTAAGGAAAAGCTATATATATTTTTAAATTATTAATATATTGTTTTAGGTTTAGCTCACATAATATCATTTAAAAGTATGCATTAAGGTGTCTGTAATAGCATAAAAGTGGCAAAAACAAATGTAGAAATTAAATAAATGCATTTCTATAGCTTCCAAAATATTTTTTTACACCTGCCAAGATGGAGGCGCGGTGGCTTCAAAACAGATGGCCCTGTCAAGTCATCTTGTGTATATGTAAATCATTGGTTATTTTGGGTTAGAAAATATCTGTTTGATTGTTGTGGAAAAGTAGAGAAACTATGGAAAAGTAGAGAAATTGACTTTGAAAGTAGAAGTGTGTTGTCCTCACCATCTATGTTCAACACATTGCAAGTATCAGAAAAAAAGTGCCTAACATTGATTACAAAGCTAAACAAATTCAGTAGCCTGGAAATAAACTGGGCAAGGATCAAAAAACTTTTATCCGGCTATTGATACAACTTACGGCATGTGTCACATACACACGTATGTATGCCTCACTAACACACACATAGAGGACAGTTTCACATTATTAATGTCAATGAAACACATGGATCATTAGTCCTGCATAGGTAGCGTTTAATGGCCTGAGCTTGTGCTTGAGTTGCACAATGTTCCCTTCAAAGTCATGTCTTTGTGTGACCAAAGATAGGATGTAATGCTTCATTACTGGTGTGGTCCTGAGCTGAGTCAGATGGTGTGTGTTTGTGTGTGGTCTCATTTGACTATGCTTTTGGGTTCCAACAGTCCTCACAAGGATAGTAATTAAAGGAAAATTTGTGGGGACATTTTGCTGGCACCCTAAATAAAAAGTTACATTTTAGGGTTAGGGTTACAATTAAGGTTGCAATTAGGGTTAGGGGTTAAGATTAGGGTTAGGTTAAGGATTAGGGTCAGGGTTTAGGAAATATATGATTTTGAATGGGAATAAATTATTTTGAATGGGAATAAAGTTTTGGTCCCCACTTGGGTAGTAAAACCACCCCGTGTGTGGGTGAGGGAAGTGTCCTGTGCCTGTGCTGTGATCACTCCTAGTCAGACCTATGAGTGTGAGATCATCCTTGCCTTAATATTGAAGCATTTCAGTCGCACACACAGCGTTGCATGACTGGTAGAGACATTGCCTGAGGCTACAGCCATGAAATTGTCACGCGTCGCAATGTAACTTGGCAGCACTAAATATCCTAAAATATTCTCTGGGAGCCTTTCTCCCCCTGCCTGCCTGCTGCCTCAATCTCCTTTCATTAACTCTGTGAGTCACATTTTGATGTTGAATGAATCACCCTCTGTATTAACATTTACATGGAAGGATTATGAAACAGTATAATTTGTGTTGGCACCATAGCAGTCTGCAAATAGTGCAATGATAAACCAATAACTATCTCAGTACAATAGATTGCAATCAGAGGAAATTGATTAGTGGGGGAAAATGACTGGATTTCTCTGAAACTCTCAGCTGTGTTGAAGTCATACTTCCTGGGTTGAGCAACAGTAGGCCTATCGCAATGGGAGCATAAGTCGCTGTTCTCACAGTGGCGTGCCTTGATGCTGGAGTCATGTAGACTTGGCTGTTCTGGTAACCCATGATACAAAATGTCCTTGTAACCCCTACACAATGTTCTGTGGTGACAGACTCTCAGCCTGGGGAACATGGATTGGAGAGGGCTAGCTCAATTAGCCTAGCTAACAAAGAGGTTCTAGCTTTTATTTCTGTGGTTAATTGGATTATCAGTACTTCTAGGGGTTTCAATGGCTCCTTTGGAGTTTGGGTCTTCAGCTATCAGACCACAGAGTTCCTGGCATTCACAACAGACAGACACTACCATGAATTGGGCCTCTTCCCATTACTGTAATGATTCAGTCAGGGGAAAGAAAAGGGCAAGTTTGGGGTATTGCATCATAATGCTGCTTTTGTGGTGGATCGTTCTCTGTTAGGGAAAATATCTGCAGGACTTCTTAACTGTGACCAGGAAGATAAATAACAGCAGAGCCAACCATACTCGGCTTGGCCTCGTTCTGGCACGGCCACAGCAATGCAAGAGATTACGAAAGCAGAAATTCCATTGCAGCGACAGGTCTTTTTGCATAAACAAGTTAGACAGTGGTGTTCTTCTCAGGCAAATGGTACCTGCTGCTCTGACCGTGCTCCTGTTTTCAGGCTCCATAAAAAACCTGCTCATGCTCCCCAATGACTTTTGACAAAACTTTTATTTCAGTTATAGCTCATTGTTCTTAAAGATATTTAATGAAGACAATAATTTGTGACATCAGCTGATGTAAAAAGGGCTTTATAAATACATTTGATTGATTGATTAGACAGATTAAAAGAAAACAGGACCTAATTTACCCCATTAACCAAACAGAACAGTTATAATACAGCTTCATAATTGTATTAATTTATCCACTTAACCTGATGATGCCATCTGGTTTGCTCTTTTATTAATCACATTAAAGATTTGTCCTTTGAAGCAGGAGCAACAAAGTACCTGTCACCTTCCTCTAGCCTTTCAATGGAGAGGAGATTCAATTAACTGGCATCTGTCAATGTATGCTTCTTTCTAGAATTGAATTATAAGAGGCTACACTGCTGCCGCCGTCCCTTATGGCCTGTCCTAAGGCCTTCATCCAGACATTGTATTGGGACCTATCGTGACCTATTTAGCCCTGTTGACTGTAACTAGCTGTGCACTGACAGACCTCCCCCTCATTAGACACTGAGCGCTAATCTCTTTACAGATCAAAAGTCGCAGGCGTCAGGTTCCATTATGACTGGCCTTTAACGCTTCTTACTGCTGGCTGTGGTGGAGCAGCTCCACCACTCATAACTGGGCTGTGGGTGTTTGTGTATTGCGTAGGGAGGCACAGTTTGTGTATTGTTTCTAATGGCTCATTAATGTCTAATGCCCTTTGAGGAAGCAGTAAATCCCCATGGCCTTCCCCTTCTCCCCTCCTCCCCCCCATCACCGGTCCCTATTGATTTCTTTATTCTAGCTCAGTGACGACAGAGTTTTGCTTTCAGTCCTTTGTGCCTACTGTATTACCTGCACATTACTTTTAATGGCAGTTCAAACCATTTCTAAAGAGTGATGCATCCAAAATGCTGTTGGGCAAACAAGGTCCCGAGACTATACAGTTTTAAATAGATTCCATGACCTACCCCAAATATTTATATTATCCCCTAAACAAATCATCAGAGACATTTGATCCTTTTAAACCAACGCCCTCTTAAGAAAGTAAATGTACACTGAACAAAAATATAAACGCAACATGTAAAGTGTTGGTCCCATGTTTCATGACCTGATTAAACAGCATGATCATTACACAGGTGCCCCTTGTGCTGGGGAAAATAAAAAGCCACTTTAAAATGTGTAGTTTTATCACACAGAACAATGCTACAGGTGTCTCAAGTTTTGAGGGAGCTTGCATATGGCATGCTGACTGCAGGCATGTCAATCAGAGCTGTTGCCATATAATTTAATGTTCATTTATCTACCATAAGCTGCCTCCAACATCGTTTTAGAGAATTTAGCAGTACGTACAACCAGCCTCACAACCGCAGACAACGTGTATGGTGTCGTGTGGGCGAGCGGTTTGCTAATGTCAACGTTATGAACAGAGTGCCCCATGGTGGGGTTATGGTATGGGCAGGCATTTCTACGGACAATGAAGACAATTGCATTTTATTGATGACAATTTGAATGCACAGAGCATCGTGACGAGATCCTGAAGCCCATTGTCGTGCCATTCATCCGCCGCCATCACCTCATGTTTCAGCATGATAATGCACGGTCCCATGTCGCAAGGATCTGTACACAATTCCTGGAAGCTGAAAATGTCCCAGTTCTTCCATGGCCTGCATACTGATCAGACATGTCACCAATTGAGCATGTTTGGGATGCTCTGGATTGACGTGTACGACAGCATGTTCCAGTTCCCGCCAATATCCAGCAACTTCGCACAGCTATTGAAGAGGAGTGGGACAACATTCTACAGGCCACAATTAACAGCCTGATCAACTCCATGCAAAGGAAATGTATTGTGCTGCATGAGGCAAATGGTGGTCACACCAGAAACTGACTGGTTTTCTGATCCACGACCCTACTTTTTAAATTTTTAGGTATCTGTAACCAACAGATGCATATCTGTATTCCCAGTCATGTGAAATCCATAGATTAGGGCCTAATGAATGTATTTCAATTGACTCCTTTCCTTATATGAAATGTAACGCAGTAAAATCTTTGAAATTGTTGTCACACCCTGTGACTAGGGTGGGTCATCTAGGTAATTATATTTCTATGTTGGCCTGGTATGGTTCCCAATCAGAGGCAGCTGTTTATTGTTGTCTCTGATTGGGGATCATATTTAGGCGGCCATTTCCCCTTTGTGGTTTGTGGGATCTTGTTTTTGTGTAGTGCCTGTGAGCACTGCATTTTCTTCATGTTTTGTTTGTTCGTTTATTGTTTTGCTGTGAGTTTCACCTAGAAATAAAAGATGTGGAACCCAGATCACGCTGCGCTTTGGTCCAGTTATTATGACGATCGTGACAGTGTTGCATTTATATTTTTGTTCAGTATAGTTTTGGCTAATAGATGTTCTGGGTATTGACTGAATTTAATGCTTCTGTGTGGTGGGAGCTTAGTGTCTGCTAGCACTTGTTGTAGGAGGAATGTTTAAGGGCACTGCCCCCTCTGGCTAATCCACAATCAATTATATACTGTGGTCATGTTTCTCTTGACCTGTTATTTTTGAAAAGGTTAACCAGAGGTGGGTAGAGTAGTGAAAATCTGTACTTAAGTAAAAGTAATGTTACTTAAATTGTAATTTACTCAAGTAAAATTAAAAGTAGCTATTCAAGGAAACTACTCAAGTACTGTGAGAGTAACAAAGTATCCGGCCTGAAGTACTAGTTACACATTTTGTTTGGTATTTTTTTACACCTCATAGTAAACTGTGACAGCAAACAAAAATAACAACTTGACATTCATTTATTATTTAAGCCTGCCAGCACCAATTTGCAGATGTCCACCAGCACAGATAGTCTCCAATGAAGAGTGATATCAAACAAAGTCCGTAGGCTGTACAGTTTCAATTATGGTCTTATTCAAAGTTGACTTAATATCTATCAATGTGCTCAATTTCATCAAAAAGGTAAATGGTACTCGATACATTGGAATAATTTCACAATTTCAATAGCATTAATAAATATCTATCATAAACATTTATTTCACAATATCATTTCAAGTACATGTGATGGTGAATGCGTGCTAAAAAGATTTACACCAAGTGTGACGTTTCATTTTTTACTCCGAATGAAATATCGAGGATCAGGTAAGTAAACACTTGGTGGAAGCACCAGCCTCAGTCTTCTGAAAACCTAACCCTGGGAGTGAGTTGTATTTTTCAGAGAGACAATTACACACATTTATGCCAAAGACACACCTGAATGGCTTTCCAAGAGGTGTTGCGTGTTCCTGAGTGGTCTAGTCTCAGTCCTGACTTAAATTAGCTTGAAAATCAGAGACAAGGTTTGAGTATTGCTGTACATCAATGATTCCCAACTCAATGTACCTAAACTTGAGCAATTTTGACAAAAACAATGGACATATATTGCCCTAAGAGTTGTGCAAAGTTTGTATAATATTTTTTCTAAATGATCACAGCTGAAATGGCTGCCAAATGTGCTTCCACCAAGTATTAACTCTGGGGTGTGAAGACATGCAATCAAGACATCTTTGTTTATTTTTGATTAATTAGGAACATTTCTATAAGCAGGTTGTAGGTTGTGTAGATCTGTAGAAAAATAATCTAATTTGTTCCCTTTTCAGATTCAATTTTGAGGCAGTAAAATGTGAATACTCCAAGAGGTGTGTAGACTTTCACTAGGCACTGTAACACAGTATTTAAATGAGTTATTTTATACAGTCATTATTGCACATCTTTATCAAGGTTGTCATTTTCGGACCCTACTATATATCATTAATTTATAAGTCCACAAATGGATTTAACAACTAAGGAATCTAGCTTTTAAATGATTGTGAATGCACTCCATAGAGTGTGTACTACATGATGAAATATTTAAGAAATGATTGGGAGGAAAGATGGGAATGCTAATTTAAGTGGTGTATGATTATAGACTTGAGAAAAAAGTTAAACTCAATCGCTCACATTGATAGCATAGCATGACACCCAATAACCTATTATGGACTTCCCTGTTCATTCCCCTTATTTGTTTATTTCAGATGAAATGTGTGGCATAACTTAACTCAGAAACAAAGCGGAAAATGCTGAGTTAAGCAGTTCTTGTGAAAGATTTCACAATTATAAGTCACGTCCCTAACGATGCAATAATTATTCGGAAGTGATGACCATGAAGAAAACCGAAAGTCAGAATCGTTAGGGATTGCCTCAGTCTCTCCAAGCTGTTGGCAAGTTTTTTGGGGGTTAGCTGGGTTTTTTCTGGTTAATAATAATGACGAATTAACACAGACTTTCTTATATTGTAACTTATTTTGGTACCATCAAATGAAGAAAAAAAATCTATGAACATTGAACAGCTGTTTGAACCAGTTCATTCTCCTGCTGTAGGCTATTGCCTAACGTTAGCCAATGGAAAGGTGCAGACAATCTATCTTTGATCCCCTCCCTAACGTTAGTTCAGCTGTTTAGTGCCCTTTTCTATCAAAACAATAAAAAAGCCTGTCTCCACAATGAACTCCTGCCTTTGTGTTTATGTGAGTCATGTAAAACACATATCTTCGAGTCTTGTGTAAACATAGAATGGGGCCTCTGAAACTGAAATGACCTTTCACAAGCGAACAGAGCCGGTAGCCGAGGGCAACCAATACAATCTCACGAGAGCCTTATGACTGTAATGAAATCAAGGTGGGCTAAGTGAAATCCTACCGACCTGGCATAGAAGCCGAGGAGCCTGGGTGTACATGAACAGAGCCAGTGGATGCCCAGGTCAAAAGATAATTAATAACTAAGATCCTGTATGCAGTGAAATACTGAGAAATGTATTTTGGTTTTTGGTGATAAGGCCACACACAATGAGCCCATTCTCTTTCCTATAGTCTACAGTATGTGTCTCTTTACCATTAAGGCAAACCACTAACAAATACATAAGACATTTACACATGACACATCAGCAATTTCCTATTTTCAACAGAACACTAAATTAACATGGGATTTTCACTGGTACAGTACAAGGCAGGATTTGGGTCAACCAAATGCTGCATTTTGTGTCCAATGCGGAATTATCATGTAAAAAGGAAAATAAATGAGGAAAAGGATTTATACATTTGTAAAGAGTAATGCTGTATGTGTTGCTGTATGTGTTGCTGAGTGTTGCCATGGCTCACTGTAGCCTTCAGTCCAAGCTAGAAGTAAACCACTAGGGCTGGCATCCTATGCACTATATAGTGCATGACTCCTGACTAGGACCCCAGAGAATAGGGTGCCATTTGGGATGCAAATAGATGTTATTCTTAAAGGCCTCCAAGCCACTGTGTTTCATGTCGTTCCATCGCTGCTAGCTGCTGCAACGGATCTATCTCTATATTGAGAACGACATTTCAGATGCATTTCCACACCCAGCCACAAAAGTGGCCTTTTTGAGTCAGCTGCGTTTTCTGTCTGAATCACATGCCTTTCATAACAAAATGTGATGAAATCAGAGGCCAAGTGCTCTGACTCAACGGTGGTCTGCCATTAACGCCAGGCTTTGCCCAGAGACAGAGCACAGCCTGGTCTGGTCTGGCTACACTCAACACATACATACAGTATGGACCAAAACAGCAGGGTTCTCCTTGGCCTATTGTTAAGCTCTGTTTTCCCATCCAAGATGAAGGTCTGATCATCAAAACAGAGTCTTATTTGCTCTCTCTCACTCACTTTAACTTCCTCACAGTATCACCTTTTAGGCTTGTTTTGTCAGGCTATATTTCCCAAAATATCTATTTATTGGATGAGGATTGTACAATCAATCCATGTTGAAAGCTAAAGCAAAAGTACGAAAGACTATACAGAGACACTTGACTTGACTAGCACCTTGACACAATTGACAGGTTGATATGTCTACCACATGGAGATCAATCAAAAGTCAGATTCAATACGCTTAACCTGGGGTTTCCTTCTGTTTGATTTGGAAGAGTCTACTGTATATTGAGTGGCTAGTAGTGAGCTATTGAGTTCACAGATGTTTTCAGCTGTCAAAGGTATAAATGACTCAGTCTTTCTGTGACTGTGGTACAGATTACACGGTCTCTAGTGTGGGTAGTAGGGTTTGGTGTTGACTCCATAGTGACTGTTTGTGTGTTTTCTCACTGGCTTGGCGTGTCACAACCTGTGGGATTCCCCAATAAGAATGTTGCTTTAAAGTAAATTGTTCTGTAGTTTTACTGATCATTTTACACCTGGTACCTTGCCCTCTGCTGGCTCCTCTCTATCACACCCTTATACATGTGTTACTAACAGGTAACATCTTAGTTGCTTTCCAAGCTGTATTTAAGAGAGGGAGGACTATTTTGACTGAACTGATCTCTGTCATTCTGATAAACTAAGACAGTGGGTAGCTAGATGTAGATCTAAAGGGGTTCCATGTGATTGATTCTCCACCAGGCAGCTTCTTGAAGTTTTGGAGTCTAAAATAGTTCTCTGTGATCAAGGGATTTCACTACGGACCCTGGAGACAGGGCTGGGACGGTAGTCAGGAATCAGGATGCAATTATCTGGGACACTTCCCATTGGATTGTCTGAGAGGATTTCCCATCTCAGCCCCCCATCAAAGTCCCACACAGGTCCACTGGCAACAACAAGGCCCTGCCTGCCTTCCAGCAGGAAAGGGTGAAACTACTGTCGTGAAGTGGTGGGGCTGAGGTCTGTGGTTTAGCCAGCGTTTCCGCTCCCCACTCATATGACTCCTGTGAGTAACCAGACCCCCTAGACCATGCAGCTGCGGGTAGAACAGGCCCCAGAACTGCACGTGGAGTACGAATACTACGCAATGAGGGTTGTGAAATCCATGTCGAAAATTCACTTGACTTGACTAGCACCGTGACACATTTGACAGACTGATATGAGTCTAGCACATTGAGATCAGTCAAAAGACCATTTGATATCTCTCATGACAAGGTCATTCAAATGTAGATAAAATAATAATGCCGTTCATTAGAAAATAACTCTTATCAGCAGTTGTCAACTCATCTCAGTGTCGGGAGCTTCATCCTGCTAGGAGCAAGAAACTGATGGGACTGTCTGTGCTTTATCTGAGCTTTGATTGATTTCCTCATATCCTCCTTCGTCCTAGTGCTTTCCCCTCGGCCACCACAGCATCCGTCTCCCTGTCGCCCATGCAGCCGAGTCGCACACCAGGAAGGAAAGGGAAGCCAACACGTCGTTTGCATAGCTGGGTGGGTACAGACAGATACATGAGAAATGTCCTGGAACTGAAGGAGTTCATCCAGTGTGCAACTTTAATGAGGACTAGTCAGCGTGGTTGTACAGTATTCATACCAAGTCAAGAATTAAATATTGATTGATAGAGGGGATTTGATATACACTAGATACTGATTAATGCAGTGGTATGAATAGGTTATGATATACTTCCGAGATTACAGTTGATAAAATAGCAATAGCACTGTACTGTAGTTCTCATATACAGTGCATTTGAAAAGTAATCAGACCACCCCACATTTTAAGTTACAAACTTATTCTAAATTTGATAACATTTTATTTTTTCCCTCATCAATCTACACACAATACCCCATAGTGACAAAGTAAAAATGTTTTTTTTTTTAATTTGGCAAGTTTATTAATGATAAAAAACTGAAATATCACATTTACTTAAGTAGTCAGTACTTTGTTGAAGCAACTTTGGCAGCGATTACAGCCTCGAGTCTTCTTGGATATGATGCTACAAGCTTGACACACCTGTATTTGGGGAGTTTTTCCCATTCGTCTCTGCAGATCCTCTCAAGCTCTGTCAGGTTGGATGGGGAGCGTCACTGTACAACTATTTTCAGGTCTCTCCAGAGATGTTCGATCGGGTTCAAGTCCGGGCTCTGGCTGGGCCACTCAAGGCTATTCAGAGACTTGTCCCGAAGTCACTCCTGCATTGTCTTGGCTGTGTACTTAGGGTTATTGTCCTATTGGAAGGTGAACCTTCGCCCCAGTCTGAAGTCCTGAGCGCTCTGGAGCAGGTTTTCATCAAGGATCTCTTTGTACTTTGCTCCGTTCATCTTTACCTTGATCCTGAGTAGTCTCCCAGTCTCTGCCGCTGAAAAACATCCCCACAGCATGATGCGGCCACCAACATGCTTCACTGTAGGGAGGGTGCCATGTTTCCTAAAGACGTGACGCTTGGTATTCAGGCAGAAGAGTTCAATCTCAAATCTCAATCGCAATTGAGACGGCTCAGACACGAGACCTATGTGGCAGGGTCTACAGGCAATCACGGACTGCAAAAAGCTTGACATTCAGCCCAAAAAGTGCAATCTTGGTTTCATCAGACCAGAGAATCTTGTTTCTCATAGTCTGAGAGTCTTTAGCCTTTTGGCAAACTCCAAGCGGGCTGTCATATGCCTTTTACTGAAGAGTGGCTTCCATCTGGCCACTCTACCATAAAGGCCTAGTTGGTGGAGTGCTGCATAGATGGTTGTCCTTCTGGAATGTTCTCTCATCTCCACAGAGGAACTCTGGAGCTCTGTCAGAGTGACCATCAAGTTCCCTGACCTTCACCCCTGAATGCTCAGTTTGGCCAGGAGTCCAGCTCTAGTAAGAGTCTTGATGGCTCCAAACTTCTTCCATTTCAGAATGATGGAGGCCGCTGTGTTCTTGGGGACCTTCAACACTGCAGACATTTGTTGGTACCCTTCCCCAGATCTGTGCCTCGACACAATCCTGTCTCGGAGTGCTACGGACAACTCCTTCGACCTCATGGCTTGGTTTTTGCTCTGACATGCACTGTCAACTATGGGACCTTATATAGACAGGTGTGTGTCTTTCCAAATCATGTCCAATCAATTTAATTTACCACAGGTGGACTCCAATCAAGTTGTAGAAACATCTCAAGGATGATCAATGGAAACAAGATGCACCTGAGCTCAATTTCGAGTCTCATAGCAAAGGGTCTGAATACTTATGTAAATCGGGTATTTGTGTTTTTTTTATTTTTATAAATTTGCAAAATGTTCAAAAAAACTGTTTTCACTCCATCATTATTGTGTATCGTGTGTAGATTGATGAGGAAAAACATTTATTTAATCAATTTTAGAATAAGGCTGTAACGTATCAAAATGTGGAAAAAGTCAAGGGGTCTGAATACTTTCTGATTTAACTGTAAATATGCATATTTATACAGGAATTCACTTATAACCCCAACCCCATTCTTCTTAATATTTCAGGCTTATATCACCCTCATTCCTAATACAACACCTAACTCCCCTTGCCCAGATGACTGCTAGGGTAGTGGCAGCCATTTCAGTGCACGCAGGCTTGGGATTGGAACTCTGATGAAACACTATGTAATGCTGCATGTCGGCATGACAATTCAATAGAGGGTCATACACCAGGGTCAAAATAATCTTCCTCTACCATCGGCACTCTGTTTGGTTCAAATTGCAGGCATTGTTCGCTTTTGACAGTTGAATAAAAATAACTTTAAATAGTTTATATTTTTCTTGTGAACTCCCACTGGGGAGAGTGTGTACAGCGCTGCATGATGCAATTCAGACATAATCACATGCACTTAATGAAAATGACACAGAGTCTTGTGAGAACTCTGGAGAAGTAGGATTCTGAAAGGTAGGGTTTCTGTCACGAGTTAAAGCCTGTGATAATATGAGCCTTCCTTCTTCCTGATAAATTAACTAGACGTTTTTGCAATCGGCGGTAGGAATCAATTGTGTCGAACATCCCTATTTCAAAGAGCATGCTATGAGAAAAAAGCGACCTTCCTATTACCTCAGTCTCAACATAGTTCCACTGAACTTCTGGGTTTAAACAAAGAGGCAGTGTGTAACTGTGTTAATGTCATATTTCTAACAACAGAGTAGGATCAGATGGGTTTGGGTGTCCTCAAGGTGGCCTCTGCCTCAGACCACTGTCATGTGGTGTATTCTTATAGCTCAGTGTGACTCTCCTGAAATGTTTTCTTGTCTGAGATGATGATTAGCCTCATAAATTCTGTGAGATCAGGATAGTTGTACGAGGCTAGATGATGATGGTGATGATGAGTATTTCTCACACCACACACTCAGATTTTCCATAAAGATGCACCACAAACCAGCACAGACAATGAAACCTGTATATAATTAACTACAGTAACATGCCTCAGGCTAATCTGGGAGTGCAGCAACCTCTCTCAACGATTTGTTTTGGGAAGAGAGGAGGAGGGCCCCATTTTTGAATATTTAATTGCTGGTAGCATGTGTTGATAGTTACTATAGTGACTTCTTTGCTTGGACTTTTGTTTTCACTCCTGGTGTGTCGACACAGTTCCTGTTGGCGGTGAGGGAGAGGTTGAGCAATCCCCTGGGCCATTGCGTAAGCTGGCCCCCTTCACTTTCAGGTACGAGCTAGTGAATCTGTCTGTGTGGCTGAAAGTCAAGCCTCTTCTAGGAATGTGATACGTGTCAGAGGAGCGGGATTGAGGTAATGCCATGCAAATACTGCTCCAGCTCCACTGGCTGCACAGATACACAGACAGACAGGCAGACAGACAGCACAGCACACAGGGGAGGTTGCGCAAGACCTGACACCTGCTGAACAGTGGCAGGCAGGCCCACATGAGGGGGTGAGAGAGAGAGAGGAAGAAATAGAGAGACAGAGGGACAGAGAGGAAGAGTGGAGAAGACTAAACAAGAGGCAGATATAAAGAAAGGTTGAGAGAAAAGGTTAAGGGAGGAAGAGTAAAGAAGAGGGGAAAGATTCAAAGGGAAGACAAGCATTGATAAGAAGTGAAAGAGAAACCAAGAGATTGACAGGTATTGAGTCAGACAGTGTGTGACTGAGAAGCAGCTAGGGACATAATAAAAAAGTGAGTGAGAGAGAGTAGATGGGCTAAGAACTTGGCAAGGAGCATGATTGACAGGCAGAAAGGAGAGAGCAGAGAGAGAGAAAGTAAAAAGAAACAGAAGCAGACAAGCAACAGGTTGAGAAAGAAGTAGAGGCACAGAAAGTGAGTAAAGGAGAGACTGACTGAGAGGGAGAGAATGGGAAGCAAAGAAAGTGAGGAAAAACGTGGAAGAGAGAGAGAGAGAGAGAGGAACGTTGTTTAGACCAATACTACACACCAGGCACCTCTATAATTGTCAGTCTGATCACTGTACCGGAGGTGAACTTTTTCACTCAGGAATTATTTTTCTTCAGACCTCCGTGTTAGAGCCCTTTTTCTGACCTCAGAGCGCCACAGTTAAGGCGTGTGTGTGTATGTGTATGTGTATGTGTATGTGTGTGTGTGTGTGTGTGTGTGTGTGTGTGTGTGTGTGTGTGTGTGTGTGTGTGTGTGTGTGTGTGTGTGTGTGTGTGTGTGTGTGTGTGTGTGTGTGTGTGTGTGTGTGTGTGTATAAGCTTTTAGGGATGACACAACTGCCCAGACAGGGCTGTGTACATACTGTAGTGTACACCGTCAAATGCAATGCCAGGCAATAACAGTGTCTCCATTGCAACAGATGGAGCAGAGCGGGACTGACTGCTATCATGCCGTAACGAGTTGCAATCAGTGTGCAATGATGACCAACACTTAGGCATCACCTCTCCCCACACATAGTCTGCTTGCGTGTTTCAAGCGGCACCACAGGAGTCAACAGCATTGGAAAATGCAGTTCTATTCATAGATTGCATGAGAGTTGCAGGAGGTGAGCGTGTATGTTGGATCATGAGTTTTCAGTGCCAGGTGCTGAAGAGGAAAAGGATAGACTGGAAACGCTATGCTTTTTTCTTTATGGGAAGGATGCTAAAATGCATAACATATTCATGAACTATGTGTAATATATTCATACATGCTACATACTGTAAATGCATATAGTAGTTATGCATCCATCAGTAGGGATGTCACAGTCATTGTTTGTTAATCTGTGGTTGTTGCAACAACATGACCTAAAATGAGCATTTATGAATGTTTAGTGCCTACAGACACAATAAAATACATTGAGATCTGTCATCCTTATATTGACTAAATTAACCATGGAGATCTAGTTTGTAGACTCCCAAGTTTAACAGGTTTGATTGGGCGCCAACCGTACAGTAACACCCACAGGAAACAACAACAACCCCCCAGAAATTCACCCCAAGCGAAAGGGAAGTGCTTATCTGGTGTTCACAGCCTCGTTGGTGACTCTTTGGTTTGGTTTCCACAACAAAAAAAAACAAGAAAAGAAATAAAGGAAGTGCTGAGAGGTAAATCTTTTTCTGTGAAGGGAGTGTCTGATAACATTGGTATTCCCCTACATACACACACGCACGAGCAACACACGCACGCACACGCTCTCTCTCTGACAGAGCTAATTGTGGAAGGGCAATGTCGTAGCAAGTTCTTCTTGCTGGAAAAAGTGACAGGCCCGGGAAAGGGGGCGTAGGTACGCTACAAACGGCTGAGAAGTGGTCAGAAAGCATTACTCATTACCAGAAACAGAAAGTCATATTGGGTGAACAGATAGCCCAGCATTTTTCCCTCTCAAGGGCATTTCCATGTTTTTTGCTGACCTTTATCAAAAAAGGGTTTCACTATTACGTAGACATAATATAAACTAGGGTACCAGTGATTTCCTACACTGGACAACTTGTTACATCTGTTGATACGTCATTGATAGTAATCTGCCATTTTCTTTATGTCATTACATTAAGATTTAAGGGGGATCATAGCTATATTCAATCAAATTTACAAGTGGATGTAAAACCTGTGTTTAACACTTTATCATGGTTGTCTTGACAGATTTGTCCTAAAATCGTGTGGCATAAACAAATTCTGTCCTTGCATTTATGGCGGTGTAAGTTGTCGTTGTGTAATATATTAAGGATTAATCAGTTAAATTAGACATTGAACTTTAACCCTGTAAGAATCCTGTATCTAGCTGTTGGACAGTTTTTGGTATAGAGCTCAGAAATACATTGTAGCTATGTAACATATTGTGTCTCCTTATATTACATGGTGAAAAACGTTTTTATGGGCACACGAATCCAAATAATAAATGCAATTGAGAAATGAAATACTTCTAACCAAAAAAGTCACCTTACCTTGATACATAAAACCTAAATCGATACTGTGATTAACGTGGTTCTTCAATAATTATGCATAATACTTGTTGGATGCATGTTTGGTGTCCAGCTGATTAGTTACGCCGTGATATTTTCACGCATCATCATCTGATCCAAGAATGAATTTTCCCGAATGACAGCCAAGTGAGGAACAGCTGTTGTGATGGCACATGCAATGCAACAACAGCCCAAAAGGTATTCGCGAGGAATGTCCAAAATATTTTGGTGTTTCATTTGTTACACTGAAGACAGTTGTGCCTGGATTTGTTTTTATTTAACCTTTATTTAACTAGGCAAGTGAGTTCAGAACAAATTCTTATTTACAATGACGGCCTACCCCGGCCAAACCATGACAACGCTGGGCCAATTGTGCGCCGCCCTATGGGACTCACAATCACAGCCAGATGTGATTCAGCCTGGATTCTCAAACTCAACCAATTTTTTAAGATGGTGCCAGAAAAGCCACTACATAACAGAACACTAAACAATAAATTAATTGCACGATAATGGTGACAAACGGTGACCACAAACTTTTAGGGCTTACATAAAGCTGACTTGACAGCGGAACTTTTCTTTCAGCCTCCAGTATTTATGCTGCAATAGTTTGTGTCAGGGTGCTAGGGTCAGACTGTTATATCTGGAGTATTTCTCCTGTCTTATCCGGTGTCCTGTGTGAATTTAAGTATGCTCTCTCTAATTCTCTCTCTCTTTCTTTCTTTATTTCTTTCTTTCTTTCTTTCTTTCTCTCGGAGGACCTGAGCCCTTGGACCATGCCTCAGGACTACCTGGCCTGATGACTCCTTGCTGTCCCCAGTCCACCTGGTTGTGCTGCTGCTCCAGTTTCAACTGTTCTGCCTGCGGCTATGGAACCCTTGAACATTTGAACATCTTGGCAATGTTCTGTTATAATCTCCACCCGGCACAGCCAGAAGAGGACTGGCCACCCCTCATAGCCTGGTTCCTTTCTAGGTTTCTTCCTTGGTTCCGGCCTTTCTAGGGAGTTTTTCCTAGCCACCGTGCTTCTACACCTGCATTGCTTGCTGTTTGGGGTTTTAGGCTGGGTTTCTGTACAGCACTTTGTGACATCAGCTGATGTAAGAAGAGCTTTATAAATACATTTGATTGATTACAGCCTCAAGTCTTCTTGGGTATGATGCTACAAGCTTGGCAATGATGCTACAAGCTTGGCACACCTGTATTTGGGGAGTTTCTCCCATTCTTCTCTGCAGATCCTCTCAAGCTCTGTCAGGTTGGATAGAGAGCGTTGCTGCACAGCTATTTTCAAGTCTCTCCAGAGATGTTTGATCGGGTTCAAGTCCGGGTTTCGGCTGGGCCACTCAAGGACATTCAGAAACTTGTCCCGAAGCCACTCCTGCGTTGTCCTGGCTGTGTGCTTAGGGTCGTTGTCCTGTTGGAAGGTGAACCTTCGCCCCAGTCTGAGGTCCTGAGCTCTCTGGAGCAGGTTTTCATCAAGGATCTCTCTGTACTTTGCTCCGTTCATCTTTCCGTCGATCCTGACTAGTCTCCCAGTCCCTGCTACTGAAAAACATCCCCACAGCATGATGCTGCCACCACCATGCTTCACCATAGGGATGGTGCCAGGTTTCCTCCAGACGTGACGCTTGGTATTCAGGCAGAAGAGTTCAATCTCAAATCTCAATCGCAATTGAGACGGCTCAGACATGAGACAAAAAAAATTAAACCAGCCACATCACGGACACCGACGTCTTGCTTCCAGACAAACTATACACCTTCTTTGCCCGCTTTGGGGATAATACAGTGCCACCGATGCAGCCCGCTACCAAGGACTGAGGGCCCTCCCTCTCCTTCTCTGTGGCAGACCTGAGTAAGACATTTAAACGTGTTAGCCCTTGCAAGGCTGCCGGCCCAGACAGCATCCCGAGCCGCGTCCTCAGAGCATGCGCAGACCAGCTGGCTGGTGTGTTTACAGACATATTCAATCTCTCCCTATCCCAGTCTGCTGTCCCCACATGCTTCAAGATGGCCACCATTGTTCCTGTACCCAAGAAAGCAAAGGTAACTGAACTAAATGACTATCGCCCCGTAGCACTCACTTCTGTCATCATGAAGTGCTTTGAGAGACTAGTCAACGATCATATCACCTCCACCTTACCTGCCACCCTAGACCCACTTCAATTTGCATACCGCCCCAATAGGTCTACAGACAATGCAATCGCCATCACACTGCACACTGCCCTATCCCATATGGACAAGAGGAATACTTACGTAAGAATGCTGTTCATTGACTACAGTTCAGCATTCAACACCATAGTACCCTCCAAGCTCATCATTAAGCTTGAGGCCCTGGGTCTCAACCCCGCCCTGTGCAATTGGGTCCTGAATTTCCTGACAGGCCGCCCCCAGGTGGTGAAGGTAGGAAACAACATCTCCACTTCGCTGATCCTCAACTCTGGGGCCCCACAAGGGTGCGTGCTCAGCCCCCTCCTGTACTCCCTGTTCAAAGCTGGGACTGAGAGACTGAAAAACAGCTTCTATCTCAAGGCCATCAGACTCAAGGCCATCACTAACACAGAGAGGCTGCTGCCTACATACAGACTTGAAATCATTCGCCACTTTAATAAATGGATCACTTGTCACTTTAAAAATGCCACTTTAATAATGTTTACATATCTTGCATTACTCATCTCATATGTATATACTGTATTTTATTCCATCTATTGCATCTTGCCTATGCCGCTCGGTCATCGTTCACCCATATATTTAAATATATATATATATTCTTATTCCATCCCTTTACTTAGACTTGTGTGTATTAGGTAGGTGCTGTGGAATTGTAAGATTACGGTTAGATATTACTGCACTGTCGGAACTAGAAACACAAGCATTTCACAACACTTGCAATAACATCTGCTAACATATGTATGTGACCAATAAAATTTTATTTGAATCTTGGTTTCATCAGACCAGAGAATCTTGTTTCTAATGGTCTGAGAGTCCTTTCTGTGCTTTTTGGCAAACTCCAAGCAGGCTGTCATGCCTTTTAGTGAGGAGTGGCTTCCGTCATGCCACTCTACCATAAAGGCCTGATTGGTGGAGTGCTGCAGAGATGGTTGTCCTTCTGGAATGTTCTTCCATCTCCACAGAGGAACTCGGAGCTCTAGGCAGATGTTTGCCTTTCCAAATAATGTCCAATCAATTGAATTTACCCAGATGGACTCCAATCAAGTTGTAGAAACATCTCAAGGATGATCAATGGAAACAGGATGCACCTGAGCTCCATTTCGAGTCTCATAATAAAAGGTCTGAACACTTAAGTAAATAAGGTATTTCTGTTTTTAATTTTTTGCAAAAAATTCTAAAAACCTGTTTTCGCTTCGTCATTATGGGGTATTGTGTGTAGATTGATGAAGATTTTTTTTTTTAGATTAAGGCTGTAATGTAAGAAAATGTGGAACAAGTCAAGGGGTCTGAATACTTTTACGAGTGCAAGTGCAAGCAAACAAGCTGCAACAAGGTAGGCCTTCGTTCAGCACTTTCAAAATGGACACCTATGTGGTCTAAAAAGGGAAAAAGGAAAATACAATCACAAGGATCAACTTTTATAGACAATATACAAATGCACAGACAGCGCATTGCACAAACAAAGCAACCCTTGCAATATCAACTAGAATTACATGGGTCTATTACTTTTGAAATGGACAGCTACAGAATTCAGAACATGGGCAGTTCTTAAAGTACTCTAGAACGAGGCCTGAGTTCCCGACTTGGAATTCCGAGTTGGATGACCATTCAAAATGTATTTTCCCAGTCGGAGTTCATTTTTTTGCGAGTTCCCAATTGTCTTGAATGCACTGAAGTTGGAGATTTCGGAGTTCCACGTTCTGAGTTCCCAGTTGTTTTGAATAGAAGTCATCCTGAATTGACAGCATGGACAATGTATTAAACCTTTTCTGTCCGATGGTGCTGCGTGTGAATGTTTAACCCTTTAAGCTTGGAAAAGAGACCCTTTCAGACATGTTTTAAATCCTTAAACCCAGACTTGGAACACACACTCTTTCAACCAAATAGCTGGCAGGGGAAGCAAAATAGTGATTGCTTTGCAATGCTTGCAGTTAGACACTGATTCCTTCCAAACCACTCATTGTTGAATTTTCGATTTCCGTCTTGTTGTGTGATGTTTATGTCCAATGGCCGATGAGCACCAATACGTTTATTTGTAATTTCTCTTCATAAGACAAGGATTGAAAATAATTTTCCAGTATATTGTTGACTTGATTCATGATGATGACTGCTTGTTAGCTATCTATCTAGCTTGATAGTCGTCCTGTCCCCTTTGCAGAAAAGCATCCCCAAAGAATGATGTTTCCACCTCCATGCTTCACGGTTGGGATGGTGTTCTTGGGGTTGTACTCATCCTTCTATTCCTCCAAACACGGCGAGTGGAGTTTAGAGCAAAAAGCTCTATTTTTGTCTCATCAGACCACATGACCTTCTCCCATTCCTCCTCTGGATCATCCAGATGGTCATTGGCAAACTTCAGACGGGCCTGGACATGCGCTGGCTTGAGCAGGGGGACCTTGCGTGCGCTGCAGGATTTTAATCCATGACGGCGTAGTGTGTTACTAATGGTTTTCTTTGAGACTGTGGTCCCAGCTCTCTTCAGGTCATTGACCAGGTCCTGCCGTGTAGTTCTGGGCTGATCCCTCACATTCCTCATGATCATTGATGCCCCACGAGGTGAGATCTTGCATGGAGCCCCAGACCGAGGGTGATTGACCGTCATCTTGAACTTCTTCCATTTTCTAATAATTGTGCCAACAGTTGTTGCCTTCTCACCAAGCTGCTTGGCTATTGTCCTGTAGCCCATCCCAGCCTTGTACAGGTCTACAATTTATCCCTGATGTCCTTACACAGCTCTCTGGTCTTGGCCATTGTGGAGAGGTTGGAGTCTGTTTGATTGAGTGTGTGGACAGGTGTCTTTTATACAGGTAACGAGTTCAAACAGGTGCAGTTAATACAGGTAATGAGTGGAGAACAGGAGGGCTTCTTAAAGAAAAACTAACAGGTCTGTGAGAGCCGGAATTCTTACTGGTTGGTAGGTGATCAAATACTTATGTCATGCAATAAAATGCAAATTAATTACTTAAAAATCATACAATGTGATTTTCTGGATTTTTGTTTTAGATTCCGTCTCTCACAGTTGAAGTGTACCTATGATAAAAATGACAGACCTCTACATGCTTTGTAAGTAGGAAAACCTGCAAAATCGGCAGTGTATCAAATACTTGTTCTCCCCACTGTAGCTAATATTTGAAAGTAGCCTATGATGTTGACATGATCAGTCTAATCAAAGTTACGGTAGATGTAACGTTATTTGACGTAATTATATCTGTGGTCAATGTCCTTGAGCGTTTTTGGACAGGCACTTTTAAGGTAAATATATGGCAGCTCCCAATGGGGCTTGAAATGCCTAGCCCCCCCTTTATATTCTGTGGTGATGTAGTGTCCCCATGAGTGACAGAACACTGAGCCAATCATGGCGCAGCTAGAGAAGATTACCCACGCCTATGCGCTGTGCTTTCCTGGCTTCCCCTCCGTCACAGAAACATCTGCATTTCGGAGCTGCCTTACTCTATTGTCTGCTTGCCTGGAACCACGTCAAATCTAATATCCCTAGCCAATTGAGGATTATTGTCTGTTGTCTGCTTGATTTACAGCAGTGTCTCATTAGATTTAACAGAGAAAGCATCAAGGTAATGAGTACATGTTTTTGTGCTTTGGATTGGACACTAAGTCTACTGTGCACAATTGTGTAGGATAGACTATTGCGCAACACCCAACACTCTTCCCATGCATGTTTCTGGGTATAATGACAACAAATGACATAGCCTAGTGGGCTTATTGACAATATGATCTGGTAATGAAATAACATGACAAATACATTTTGTTTTCCATGTTACACCTGCAATGTTAAACAATACAAGGGGCTTGAAGTAGCCTACTTGAATTTGGAGCTCAGAAATTCAAATACTGTAAAAGGCCTAGCTTGAAAATCTGACATTTTCTCAATTTGGTTCTTGAAACGTCCTTGTAATTATTGTAGCCAATTTATAAGTTCTCCTGCTCCCTTCTAATTATCTGTGTTTTTATTTTTGATCAGTTTTTGTGAGAGTGGCCACTTTCGTTTGTTTCCCGCTGCTTCAATTGTAGGGTGTTGAGCTACTTTGTTGCGGTAAAACCACATGCGGTTATATGAGGACGACAACATCTAATGTTAGCTTCAACTTGGCTTTCCATGCAAATCCTTCCATTAAAAAAGGAAACTGTTTTTTGGTCACTTTCTCATTATAAAAATGGCGATGGTGAGATTAATGCTACACTATTCATGGCTTTATTATGTGTCCCTGCATAGGCCACATAGGCTAGAGAAAAATGGCCATGCATGCAACATTCCTGCAGTCAGCATGTCAATTGCACGCTCCCTCAAAACTTGAGACATCTGTGGCATTGTGTTGTCTGACAAAACTGCACATTTTAGAGTGGCCTTTTATTGTCCCCAGCACAAAGTGTACCTGTGTAATGATCATGCTGTTTAATCAGCTTTTTGATATGCTGCATCTGTCAGGTGGATGGATTATCTTTACAAATGAGAAATGCTCACTAACAGGGATGTAAACAATTTTTTGCAACATATTTGAGAGAAATACGCATTTTGTGTGTATGAAAAGTTTCTGGGATCTTTTATTTATGAAAAATGGGACCAACACTTTGTATGTTGCGTTTATATTTTTGTTTAGTAGGGTATATATAAATTCTACAATTGCATAACATTGAGGTCCTTGAAAATTACGATTAAATGCTTGAAAAAGTCCCTGAAAGTCCTTGAATTTGACTTATCAATGTCTCTATGAACCCGGCTTAAAGGAAGTATAGTCCTAGTCCTATGCTGTTGTATAGCTGGGGTTATTGGCCAATTTGCATATATTCACTTTTATTCCTCTATGTACACACAAACTGCATAAAAATATATATATTTTTTGTTTCAAACCATTTAGAATTTTTTATTCCAATGTCACACATTTGCCCCATTATTTATAGAAATACCCATGTGTTTGTGTGTGTGTGTAGAATAATAATATAATTTGGTGGGTTTCACAAGTGTGTATTATACGCATGTATGAAATGGAAATGTGTTTTTTTGCATATCCCAACTCCTCCTGAGACACCCTCGGAGAGTAGGGTCACGGCCAGGGTCATATACGTGAGTCATACAGAAAGCATGTGGGGGGACCTGGCTGTAGTCATGACTACGGTGCCGTGTGTGTGTGTGTGTATGTGTATGCCAGTATCGGCCCATGGTTTCATAATGGCATGGTTGTGTTGAATTTTACACAGCCATGTTCTCAACGTACAACTAACCCTCCAGTCACGCAAGTTTACTAGATACTATTCGCCACCCACAATAGGGTTGAGTATAACACTTTTGTAGAGAAATCATGATTACACTTTATTTCGATAATCCATCTGTAGATGCTCTAGAGACCATCAGTAACATTTCAACTAACCCTAAACTTAACCCTTACCTTCATTTTTTAAAACTAGGCAAGTCAGTTAAGAACTAATTCTTATTTACAATGACGGCCTACCCCGGCCTAACCCGGACGACGCTGGGCCAATTGTGTGCCGCCCTATGTGACTCCCAATCACGGCCGGATGTGATACAGCCTGAAATCGAACCAGGGTCTGTAGTGACACCTCTAGCACTGAGATGCAGTGCCTTAGACCGCTGCGCCACTTGGGAACCCCAACATTAACCCTAACCGTAACCTTAACAAGCAGTTGCTTGTCAACAGATAGTTTGTTGATAGTATGAAATCCTGACTATCCAAATAAAGTGTGACCAAAATGATGAATAGTATTGTATGTAACATTTTGTGGCATGTGCATTTCTTGTGTTTGTGTGTATGTTTACATATTCTTGCTGCTCTCTTTCCTTCTGTTCCTATTGGAGAAGCTGTGGATGCAGTTGAGACACATTTCATTGGAGTTTGTTTTCTTTTTCTATCTCTCCATGCAGGTACCAAATATTAAAATCCATCCAGACACAAGTGGTGTCATCCTTGACTTCACATGCAACGCCAGAGTGAAACCGGTTGCATACAATCAAAGCAAAGATAACGGATTAGATTTTCATTCAAGATATGAGATGAAAGGAAATACATATTACTGTACATCCATATACAGTGCATTCGGAAAGTATTCAGACCCCTTGACTTTTTCCACATTCTGTTACCCTACAGCCTTATTCTAAAATGTATAAAAAAAAAAAAAATCCCCCTGTTTTCGCTTTGTCGTTATGGGGTATTGATGAGAACATTTATTTAAAAATAAATTTTAGAATAAGGCTGTAACATAACAAAATGTGCAAAAAGGGAAGGGGTCTGAATACTTTCCAAAAGCACTGTATAGCTACCTATTTATAAAACATGTGCTACTACAGTATAGTATAGATTTGATCCTGAAAACGATGAAGCCCTCAGAATGGATTTCTGAGACCTACAGTCATGTGATGTATCCAGTTACCCATACAGCTCCTGAACGCTCAGCTGAGAGTGGTCTCACTGATGCTCATTGAGATAGGGAGAGAGAGAGACATTGTTAAATGTCATACCCTTTAGCCATGTAGAGTGAATTGGTGTGACACCCTATACTCATGTAGATGGAGAGCGGTGCTCAATTTGACAGCCTGTGTGTTTGTATAAATACAGAGACTGTGTTACTAACACCATTTTCAGTGAGATACTCAGTGTAAACCTGCGTCCCAAATGTCACCCTTGCACTCCTTTTGACCCTATTGACCCTGGTTCAAATGTAATTCCACTATATAGGGAATTGGGTGCCATTTGAGACGCTACCTTACAGATTGAGAGATGGTGTTTGATACCCCTCATTGCATAGGCTGCGATGTGGATTGACCTTAAATTGTACTCTTGTCTGTGCTGAGGAAGTCAGTGTTCACACATTCTTGGACCGGCTATTAATACAAGGAATTTGTGTTTCCCGTGAAGGAGAGAGCTGTGGCTCTGTGGGGTGTGTGTGTGTGTGTGTGTGTGTGTGTGTGTGTGTGTGTGTGTGTGTGTGTGTGTGTGTGTGTGTGTGTGTGTGTGTGTGTGTGTGTGTGTGTGTGTGTGTGTGTGTGTGTGTGTGTGTGTGTGTGTGTGTGTGTGTGTGTGTGTGTGTTTGCACACATCCTAATGTGTGTGTGTGTGTGTCACTTTATGCAGCCTTGACCTCTCACTTCCTAACACATCTGACATTTAAGTGGAGCCGTTCCCAGAGCAGAGCATGTCAAAGACTTCCCGGGTGAGATGGGGTAAAAATGTTTTTCTAGCTAGGTCTGTGATCCTGTAACTATCAATCCCTGAGCTCAGACAACAAAAAACAACAACATAGATGTTCTGGTTAGGTCTGCTCTGCTGTGTGGGCTTGAGGTAATGTTTTGGTGTTATTCAACAGTGGATGTTTCATTTCCCCCTTCATTCAAAAAAAGGAGAATAGTTCATGATGAGAAGGGGGAGGTTGGTTCTTTCCTTAGGGTGGCTAAATTCTGGTAATTCTTTCCACCAAAATCCTTGGTTTGACAGAAATCGTATTCCCTTCTTATTCTGGGAAATTTTCCAACTAGTAATTCTTCAAAACCTGGGTATTTTGGGAAAGTTATGAGATTTTTGCAACCCTAATCCTTCTGCTTTGTAACATGAGGACAGTCCCATTCCCTGTGGGCCACACCACATAGCCTCTAACATCCTCCCAGTCACACACAATGAGGCTGCTTCATCATCACAAAAGCATCTTTGTCACATGCTATTGGTTAGCGCTCGGCTAAGATATCTTCCTACCACTTGTGTCTCATCCCTGACGATTGGGGCGACACAAAGAGAGAGCCTGTCTGAAAAGCATCATGCCACATTTCCCTGTTCCAACCCTGAAGTAGTGTAGTGTGCTCTGCGGACGAGACAAGGGTGGTGTGACCACAATCCAGTCATTACATGACATAGCCTCTAGCCAGTTTAAACAGGTTTGTGTTTCTGTACTTAATGTGGTACTAGCATTGACTCTAGCTGTTGATGTCCCTTAGGCCTGATATCGCAAGACTACTGGTACATTTAGCTCTCTTCGATCCAAGTGTACATTCAACTCCTCCTTAATGAGTAATGACATGGCTTGGGACTGTTTTAAGGGTAAACCGGAGCATGCATGTCCAGAGCAATTAAGACAGACATGCACCTTTGACTGTACATAGAAATTACACATTATCAACAGCTACACAATAAGGAAACACTGTAAAGTACTTCCAGGCATCAGAAGGATGTAAAACAGTACTCATTCTCAGTAGCACTAGCTCCAGACACACTAGGCTATGTTTCATATCCCCCAGGTAAAATAAACCTGCTACTTTTCATTTGAAGGACTACATTTAGATATCTCCACATCGACAGTAAGCACAACAGAAGCCTGGGGTACGTTAGATAGACTGTAGTCCTTCAAATAAAAAGTAGCAGGTTTATTTTGCCTGGGGGATATGAAACATAGCCTAGTGTGTCTGGAGCTAGTGCTACTGAGAAACATAGCCTAGTGTGTTAGATAGACACCAAGTATAGAGACATTCTCAAAGGATGATGTCATTCTTTGTAATTCACACCTCAGTACGGGAGATACACTAGCATTGAGCTTCTCCGGCTGAGGAAAGATCCCCTAGATGAGCGCTCCTCCTCGACCCAACACACACACATACACATCGCCTTTTGTCGGGATTGAGTTCACAACCAGAAACACAGTAACTTCATCATTTTATGGCATCATGCCAGACCTGGGAGACAGCGAATTCAAAACCATATTCCCTGTCAGAGAGAATGAACTGTTTGGAGCCAATTGTAATTTTAAAATTATTTCTATTACCACATTGCTATTTGTCTAATTATCCGACTCCTCCCACATTTTATAATAAAGTGAGCGATTACACTAAGCACCAATGCCCTTTATGGCTCGACTGCATTTCCTGCATCATCTCTTAATAGCAACTGAGGCCTCATCCTGTTGCTGCTGTAAGAGACTACACTAATTGGTCAGTGTTGTTGGATTCCTCTCATTAAACAGGTTTTGGGCTCATTCCAGGACACTCTCCTCCTCCTCATCCTATTCCTCCTAATGCCCAAAGAGAGAGGCTGGATGAGATGACCGGGGCCTGGAGGAGGGCCAGGTCTGCTGTTAATGGACTATTGTCTCTCAGATAGCCTGGAGAACCTGCACAGTCACAGACTGACACACGTGCAGACCTAAAGGTAGATGGAGAAGGATCCAACAGTGACATCTTCTGCATCTCCAGATTATTCTGAAGGTAGAGCTGCACTAGAAAACAGTTGGAACTCTCAGTGAATGGAAATGAAAGGAAGGATTGGAACTGCTGGCTTACTAAATCTACTTCCTGGTCTAATATTAGTTTCTGTCAAACTTTACGGAATTCTTGTCTCAGACGCGTATTTGTACCATTGTGCAATTCATGAGAGGAAGTGTGGAAGTAGTGCCCACTTCAGGAGAAAGATGGAGAATCGAGACACAGCCTGACTCCTCTCCCCTTGGGCCCGGCTGGTTAGGCCTGGGCCCATTGCTCAACATCCTCCCTCTCTGGTCATGTGAAAAGAAAGCGAGAGGCAGCGACGCACAGGATGTGCAGTCTTGGAGCCCAAATGCGGGCTACATATTTATCATAAAGCATTTATACATATTTTTTTATTGGGTACTGTTGGCCTAATTCAATATATTTGCATTCATTCCTTTGTACAGTATATGTTGTAGGCTACATTTTTATCAATCAAAATGTATCAAATCGAGGAGGCACATGCCGGCTCAGTTTCATTGAGCCTGACATGATGACGCCACACAAATCAAAGGAACAAAATACACAGCTTCCCAAAACGTGTCCACTTCCTTTAAAACAAGATGGGCAACTGACCTCAAATTCCCCTGTTCAAATTCTCCTGATCATGACAGAGGCCCCTTTTTTACATATATATATATTTATCCAGTGGATTTCCTTGTAATCTTCAGCATTATTTATTTTTCTGAGGGGCTCTTCAGACAAGGAGGTGTGGATGTGAGAAGGGAAGGGGAGGAAATGGTGAAGGAAGTGGGAGCAGTGGTGGAAAAAGTACTCAATCGTCTTACTTGAGTAAAAGTAATGATACCTTAATAGAAAATGACTCAAGTGAAAGTCACCCAGTAAAATACTACTTGAGTAAAAGTCTAAAAGTATTTGGTTTTAAATGTACTTAAGTATCAAAAGTAAATGGAACTGCTAAAATGTACCATTTCAAATTCCGTATATTAAGCAAACCAGACGGCACCATTTTCCTTTCTTTTTATTGACGGATAGCCAGGGGCAGACTCAGACAACACTCAGACATCATTTACAAACGAAGCATTTGTGTTTAGTGAGTCTGCCAGATCAGAGGCAGTAGTGATGACCAGGGATGTTCTCTTGATAAGTTTGTGAATTGGACCATTTTCCTGTCAAAATGTAACGAGTACTTTTGGGTGTCAGGGAAAATGTAGGGAGTAAAAAGTACATTATTTTCTTTTGGAATTGTGTTTTTATTTTATTTAACTAGGCAAGTCAGTTAAGAACAAATTTTATGTAGTGAAGTAAAAGTAAAAGTTGGCAAAAATATAAATAGTAAAGTACAGATACCCCAAAAAACTACTTAAGTAGTACTTTAAAGTATTTTTACTTAAGTACTTTAGGAAGGGGAAACGAAGGGATATGGCTTTAGCATTCACACAGTAAGTCAGTCAGGAGAATTGTTATCAAAGCTCAATACTGACCTGATAATGAATCTGTCACGCCCTGGCTATAGAGAGGCTTTTTATTTCTCTATTTTGGTTAGGCCAGGGTGTGACTAGGGTGGGCAGTCTATGTTCTTTTTTCTATGCTGTTTTGTTTCTATGTGTTTGGCCTGGTGTGGTTCCCAATCAGAGGCAGCTGTCTATCGTTGTCTCTGATTGGGAGCCATACTTAGGTAGCCTGTTCCAACCAGTGTTTGTGGGTAGTTGTTTTTTTGTTTCGTATCTGTACCAGACAGAACTGTTTCCGTTATTCTTTTGTCATTTTCGTGTTTAGTGTTCGGTTGTTATTAAATTATATATGAACACGCACAACGCTGCACCTTGGTCCTCATCTTCTTCTCTTGAATGCCGTGACAGAATCACTTAATTTTACTTTCCCTGATAGCCACACTAATGCACCATTCTGCCTGCTTGGCCTCCTTTAGTCTCACTCATTGCAGAAATGCATGCAGTGTTTCATAAAGATGAAGAGATATATAGGTACTTCACAGTACTGAAATCAATACTTTTTTTGTGTTAAGTGCAAATATCAGTTACACGTTTATAGATGTTATAATAAACCCTGTATATAGTATGCTTACCCCCTATATATAGTATGCTTACATTTACATTACATTTACATTTAAGTCATTTAGCAGACGCTCTTATCCAGAGCGACTTACAAATTGGTGCATTCACCTTATGATATCCAGTGGAACAACCACTTTACAATAGTGCATCTAACTCTTTTAAGGGGGGGGGGGGTTAGAAGGATTACTTTATCCTATCCTAGGTATTCCTTAAAGAGGTGGGGTTTCAGGTGTCTCCGGAAGGTGGTGATTGACTCCGCTGACCTGGCGTCGTGAGGGAGTTTGTTCCACCATTGGGGTGCCAGAGCAGCGAACAGTTTTGACTGGGCTGAGCGGGAACTGTACTTCCTCAGAGGTAGGGAGGCGAGCAGGCCAGAGGTGGATGAACGCAGTGCCCTTGTTTGGGTGTAGGGCCTGATCAGAGCCTGAAGGTACGGAGGTGCCGTTCCCCTCACAGCTCCGTAGGCAAGCACCATGGTCTTGTAGCGGATGCGAGCTTCAACTGGAAGCCAGTGGAGAGAGCGGAGGAGCGGGGTGACGTACCCCCTGTATATAGTATGCTTACCCCGTATATAAACTCACCAAAAAAAGAAACGTCCCTTTTTCAGGACCCTGTCTTTCAAAGATAATTCGTAAAAATCCAAATCATTTCACAGATCTTCATTGTAAAGGGTTTAAACACTGTTTCCCATGCTTGTTCAATGAACCATAAACAATTAATGAACATGCACCTGTAGAACGGTCATTAAGACACTAACAGCTTACAGACGGCAGGCAATTAAGGTCACAGTTATGAAAACTTAGGACACTAAAGAGGCCTTTCTACTGACTCTGAAAAACACCAAAAGAAAGATGCCAAGGGTCTGCTCATCTGCATGAACGTGCCTTAGGCATGCTGCAAGGAGGCATGAGGACTGCAGATGTAGCCAGGGCAATAAATTGCAATGTTCGTACTGTGAGACGGCTAAGACAGCGCTACAGGGAGACAGGACGGACAGCTGATTGTCCTCGCAGTGGCAGACACCTGTAACAACACCTGCACAGGATCGGTACACCCGAACATCACACTTGCGGGACAGGTACAGGATGGCAACAGCAACTGTCCGAGTTACACCAGGAACGCACAATCCCTCCATCAGTGCTCAGACTGTCCGCAATAGGCTGAGAGAGGCTGGACTGAGGGCTTGAAGGCCTGTTGTAAGGCAGGTCCTCACTAGAAATCACCGGCAACAACGTTGCCTACGGGCACAAACCCACCGTCACCGGACCAGACAGGAATGGCAAAAAGTGCTCTTCACTGACGAGTCACGGTTTTGTCTCACCAGGGGTGATGGTCGGATTCGCGTTTATTGTCGAAGGAATGAGCATTTACACCGAGGCCTGTACTCTGGAGCGGGATCGATTTGGAGGTGGAGGGTCCGTCATGGTCTGGGGCGGTGTGTCACAGCATCATCGGACTGAGCTTGTTGTCATTGCAGGCAATCTCAACAAGACATCCTCCTCCCTCATGTGGTACCCTTCCAGCAGGCTCATCCTGACATGACCCTCCAGCATGACAATGCCTCCAGCCATACTGCTCGTTCTGTGCGTGACTTCCTGCAAGACAGGAATGTCAGTGTTCTGCCATGGCCAGCGAAGAGCCCGGATCTCAATCTCATTGAGCACGTCTGGGACCTGTTGGATCGAAGGGTGAGGGCTAGGGCCATTCCCCCCAGAAATGTTTGGGAACTTGCAGGTGCCTTGGTGGAAGAGTGGGGTAACATCTCACAGCAAGAACTGGCAAATCTGGTGCAGTCCATGAGGAGGAGATGCACTGCAGTACTTAATGCAGCTGGTGGCCACACCAGATACTGAATGTTACTTTTGATTTTGACCCCCCCTTTGTTCAGGGACACATTATTCCATTTATGTTAGTCACATGTCTGTGGAACTTGTTCAGTTTATATCTCAGTTGTTGAATCTTGTTATGTTCATACAAATATTTACACATGTTAAGTTTGCTGAAAATAAACGCAGTTGACTGTGAGGGTACGTTTCTTTTTTAGTATGCCTAGCCCATGTATATAGAATGCTTACCTCCTGTATATAGTATGCTTACCTCCTGTATATAGTATGCTTACCCCCTGTATATAGAATGCTTACTTACTTTCTCGTCTTCTTCTTATTTCAATTTCTTGTGTGTTTTTGTTCTACCTTGTGTTATTTTTAGTATTATATTGTTATTGTTAACTGCATTGTTGGGTTTAGAGCTTCAAAGAAAGGCATTTCACTGTACTTGTGTACGTGACATTGTGTACACAACAATGTTGAAATGTATTTTTAGGACAGAAAATGATAACGAACATTTGCCTTTTTATAACCTGGGATTGGGCATGCGAGAGCTGAACAGTAGATTAAGGCAGTGTAGATTAGGATTGAGATTAGGATTAAGATTGAGATTTTGCAATTCATTTATCTGTGGAGATTAGAAACGGTCTGGCAGCAGGAGGACTGGTGGTGAGGATAGGGTCAGGACTGAAACAGGTCTGAATCTCCCTTCACCACTGTCACCAGACTAGAGTTCCTGTATCCTGACTCATAAACTGACCTACGCTGCCACACAGTGGCAAAATGCTACAACTACAGCCAGTGAACCTTGGTGAGTATCAATACCTATATAATCCACAGACCATTTTATAACAATGATGTAAACAAACAGTAGATGCGTTTTAGAGAAATCTGATTTACCTTAATAATACCTCAATATAACACACAAGAAATAACTTGGTACATACTATATAGTAGGCGGTAACTATCTAAGACCAATAATCATAATTGAACGTTTTGTTGTCATAATAGGTTTATTGTAAATGCTGTATGGCACATCTGCAAAGAGATTTTTTCCCCCCATTATTTTGTCTCTTCACATTCAGATATTTTCCCACCAAAGTCTCTTTTATGTTGTCTGATGAGAACCTGCATAGGGCATGCAGCCTACTGTACTACGTGTAGTTTCTGACCATTCTTTCTCTCACTGAGTGGGATAATGATTCTGGTTAATGGGAGCTGCCAACTTCCTGCTGTAGTATCACATATCCTTCCAGCCGGTCTGTCAGGAAGGCCTTCTCACTATTCCCCATAGTGATTTACTCTCCGCTCATAATACAAGAGAACCTATTGAGCAACTGCAACACTGATTTGAGTCAACCTCTACGTCCCAAATGGCACCCTATTCCAAAGGGCCCTGGTCAAAAGTAGTGCATTATAAAGGGAATAGGATGCCATTTGGGATGTATCCAAGGTCTAAGATCACAGTGGTGTTGTTCCGGATATGTTTGCAAGATCCGTTCATTCAGTGTTGTTGTATATGAAATGCTTGAACCAATCTCCAGGGAAACACCCAATGCTGTTTTATACTGAACAAAAATATAAACGCGACAGTTTTGGTCCCATGTTCCATGTGCTGAAATAAAAGATCCCAGAAATTTTCCATATGCAAAAAAGCTTATTTCTCTCAAATTTTGTGTACAAGTTTGCTTACATTCCTGTTAGTGAGCATTGCTCCTTTGCCAAGATAATCCATCCACCTGACAGGTGTGGCATATCAAGAAGCGGATTAAACAGCATGGTCAATACACAGGTGCACCTTGTGCTGGGGACAATGAAAGGCCACTCTAAAATGTGTAGTTGTGTTACACAGCACAATACCACGATGTCTCAAGTTTTGAGGGAGCGTGCAATTGGCATGCTGACTCCAGGAATGTTCACCAGAGCTGTTGCCATATCATTTTATGTTAATTTCTCTACCACAAGCCACCTCCAATGTTGTTTTAGAGAATTTGGCAGTATGTCCAACTTGCCTCACAACCACAGACCACGTGTATGGCATCATGTGGGCGAGTGGTTTGCTGATGTCAGCCTTGTGAACAGGGCGCCCATGGTTGCGGTGGGGTTATGGTATGGCAGGCATAAGCTACAGAAAACAAGCTCAATTGCATTTTATCAATGGCAATTTGAATGCACAGAGATACCATGACAAGATCCTGATGCCCATTCATCTGCTGCCATCACCATTTTATTGATGACAATTTGAATGCACAGAGATACCGTGACGAGATCCTGAAGCCCATTGTTGTGCCATTCATCCGCCGCCATCACCTCATGTTTCAGCATGATAATGCACGGCCCCATGTCATAATGATCTGTACACAATTCTTGGAAGCTGAAAATGTCCCAGTTCTTCCATGGCCTGCATACCAGACATGTCACCAATTGAGCATGTTTTGGATGCTCTGGATCGACATGTACGACAGTGTGTTCCAGTTCCCGCCAATATCCAGCAACTTCGCACAGCCATCGAAGAGGAGTGGGACAACATTCCATAGGCCACAATCAACAGCCTGATCAACTCTATGCGAAGGAGATGTGTGACGCTGCATGAGGCAAATGGTGGTTACACCAGATACTGACTGGTTTTCTGATCCATGCCTCTACCTTTTTTTTAAGGTGTCTGTGACCAACAGATGCATATCTGTATTCCCAGTAATGTGAAATCCATAGATTAAACCTAATTTATTTATTTAAATTGACTGATTTCCCTATATGAACTGTAAAGCAGTAAAATCTTTGAAATTGTTGCATGTTGCATTTATATTTTTGTTCAGCATATTTATCTATTTAAGATTTATTTTACCTGAGGGACAATTCTTGTTAGCATACAGACCTGAATTACGTTTAGCTGTGCATGCAATATTCATCACTACCAAACTCTCTGCATGTAGGTAGTCGTGAGTTTACTGAGGTGAAGTCGGACATGCTCTCTTCAAACACTCTTTCAAACATCTCCATAGAGACCACCAGGCTAGACTTGTCTCTTCTTATTCACATCACGTATTGTTATTGTGGTGCGGTACACACTTCGACAATTTATGATTCCTACTTATGATCTGCATAATACTCTCTGTATGTAATGTTTATTGTATAATGACATTACCACGACAACAGTCTTAGTGCAATTAAGGTCCGTACCTCGTTAGTGATATGTGTGAGTTGGAAGCTCGGCAACACACACACACACACACACACACACACACACACACACACACACACACACACACACACACACACACACACACACACACACACACACACACACACACACACACACACACACACACACACACACACACACACACACACACACACTCTAACATACACTGAGTTTTTAATAACGTATTTTGTTCAGTCCCTGGCTATCGCCAGCTCTCTAAGCTGTACTCTCATTTAGGAGAGTGCTTCAGACGTGAAGTAATACCTTTAAATAATGTAGAATGTTTTTCACATGGAGATCCAAGGAAAGCTCCTCGGCTCCCTGGCTCATTAAAGCTTCAACTAAATGTGGATATCCACCAGGGTATCAAAAATGTGTCAGAGGAATCAAAAAGACTCTTCCACATCTCATCTCTGCTTTGGCTCTCTGAGTAAATGGCTTGAAATGAGCCCTCACGCATCAAAAAGGTTCTCCAGATTCCAGAATTATACATACTAGAGTTGTTTTTATTGATCTCGGTCGTCTCAAGAACGTTCCTTTGTAGAATACAACCCCATTAGAAATGATGTAATAACCAAGTAACTTCATCTGTATGTGGGATGGAAGGAACTAACAACACTGTTGTTTTGACATGGTTCTGTGATTTCTGATGAAGGCTAAAGATAACGTTGTGGTTTGATGTTGGTGGAGGAGCAACTCATACTGATAAAAATTTACCTCAATCATTCATACTGTAGCCTATTTTCTTTCTTACACTAACTTACATGTACCACCATACCAATCATTTTTCAATAAATAAAGTCACTGGTGTTGGATAAGCGACACAAACAAAAGCACACATATAAAACTGAAACAATGCCATTCCCATGTCTGTCATCACCTTTGATATTATGCCCTGTCGTTCTGTATGTGTTCCACTCCAAATACCCAGCCAATGTCACCTCGAGCCGACCAGGGCCCTTGAGCTAAATGACGAGTTGTCAACTGACCAGGGGCCACAGAACAGAACACACACACACATATGCATGCATGCACCCGCAAGAAGCATACACACAGTCCCCATAACAACACTCGCTGTCACGACTTCCGCCGAAGTCGGGTCCTCTCCTTGTTCGGGCGGCGCTCGGTGGTCGGCGTCATCGGTCTTCTAGCCATCATCGATCCACTTTTCATTTTCCATGTGTTTTGTCTTGTTTTTCCTCTAACCTGGTTTCAATTCCCTCAATCATTTGTTGTGTATTTAACCCTCTGTTCCCCCCATGTCTTTGTGTGGGATTGTTTATTGTAAGTGCTTGTGCACGTGTTGTTTGGTGCGCGACAGGTTTTTGTACCCAATTATTCTTGTTATTTTTATGCTGTGGGTTTTGCTATTAAACTGCTCCGGCTATTACCAAGTTCTGCTCTCCTGCGTCTGACTTCCCTGCCACCGATTACGCAGCCTTTACAGAATCCCACACCACCTATATGGAGTCAGCAGGAGCAGGTGCTCCTGGAATAGGGGTGGAGGAGTGCGTCCGGGAGCATGCGGCGATGCTCCACCATCTCGGCGCCGCCATGGACCTCCACCAGCACAACCAGGGTCTCCACTACTCGCCCCACCTTCACCCGGTCCCAGTGGGATTCGTCTCGCCCTTCCCCGGGAGTATGACGGGACAGCTGCACGCTGCCAGGGTTTCCTGTTACAGCTCGACCTCTACCTGGCAACCATCCACCCGGCTCCTTCAGGTCGTGAGAAGGTGTCCGCCCTCGTCTGGTGCCTCTCTGGGAAAGCCTTGGAGTGGGCCAATGCCGTGTGGGGGAGAAGGAGATGCGGCGCTGGACCATTTCGAGGATTTCACCCGCAGCTTCCGGGCAGTCTTCGACCATCCACCCGAGGGTAGAGCGGCAGGTGAACGCCTCTTCCATCTGAGGCAGGGGACGAGGAGCGCCCAGGAGTTCGCCATGGATTTTTGGACCCTGGCCACCGGCGCGGGGTGGAACGATAGGGCCCCGATCGACCACTATCGCTGCAATTTGCGCGAGGACGTCCGTCGGGAGCTGGCCTGCAGGGACACCACCATCACTTTCGACCAGCTGGTGGACCTGTCCATTCGGCTGGATAACCTGCTGGCCACCCGTGGACGTCCAGATCGGGTTCTATCGGTTCCATCCCCAGCACCGCCGCTCCGGTACCCATGGAGCTGGGAGGTGCTGTGCGTAGGGAGACTGGAGGCGGTTCCGGCTCGTGCACCATCTGTGACCGCAGAGGTCACATTGCCGGTCGGTGCTGGGTTGGTTCCTCTGGGGATCGAGGCAGCAGGCAGGGCACTCTGGCGTCATCCCAGGTGAGCCGGCACCCTTCTCACCCAGAGCCCTCTGTTGCACACAAGTTTTTGTATGTTTCTTTGCCTGAGTTTTCCCCGCATTCCCAGCATAAGGCGCTCGTCGATTCAGGCGTGGCTGGGAATTTTATAGACAGATCGTTCGCCTTTAGTTTAGGGATCCCCATTGTTCCCGTGGCTGTGCCCTTCCCCGTTCACGCCTTAGACAGTCGACCGTTAGGGTCAGGGTTGATTAGCGAGGCCACCGCTCCTCTGGGTATGGTGACGCAGGGGGGTCACAAGGAGAGAATTAGTCTCTTTCTCATTGACTCTCCTGCATTTCCCGTGGTGCTAGGCCTACCCTGGTTAGCTTGTCATGACCCCACTGTTTCTTGACAACAGAGGGCTATCACGGGGTGTTCGTGAGAGTGCTCGGGGAGGTGTTTAGGGGTTTCCGTTGGTGCTACTACGGAGGAAAGTCCAGACCAGGTCTCCACCATGCGCATTCCCTCTGAATATGCCGATTTGGCTCTCGCCTTCTCCAAAAAGAAGGCCATCGACGGGGCGATTGTGCGATAAATCTCCTGGTAGACGCTGCACTTCCCAGGAGTCACATGTATCCCCTCTCACAGGCGGAGATGGAGGCTATGGAAACATATGTCTCCGAATCCCTGTGTCAGGGGTACATTCGGTCCTCCACTTCACCCGCCTCCTCAAGTTTATTTTTTGTGAAGAAGAAGGAGGGAGGTCTGCGCCCGTGTATTGACTACCGAGGCCTAAATCAGATCACAGTGAGGTACAGTTACCCGCTACCTCTTATCGCCATGGCGCTTGAGTCAATGCACGGGGCGTGCTTCTTCACCAAACTAGATCTCAGGAGTGCTTACAACCTGGTGCGTATCCGGGAGGGAGACGAGTGGAAGACGGCGTTCAGTACGACCTCAGGGCATTATGAGTACCTCGTCATGCCGTACGGGTTGATGAATGCTCCATCAATCTTCCAAGCCTTTGTAGACGAGATTTTCAGGGACCTGCACGGGCAGGGTGTAGTGGTGTATATTGATGCCATTCTGATATACTCCGCTACACGCACCGAGCATGTGTCCCTGGTACGCAGGGTGCTTGGTCGACTGTTGGAGCATGACCTGTACGTCAAGGCTGAGAAATGCCTGTTCTTCCAGCAGTCCGTCTCCTTCCTAGGGTACCGCATTTCCACCTCGGGGGTGGAGATGGAGAGTGACCGCATTTCAGCCGTGCGTAATTGGCCGACTACCACCACGGTAAAGGAAGTGCAGCGGTTCCTAGGGTTTGCCAATTACTACCGGAGGTTTATCCGGAGTTTTGGTCAGGTAGCGGCTCCCATTACCTCACTGCTGAAGCAGGGCCCAGTGTGTTTGCAGTGGTCGGCTGAGGCGGACAGGGCTTTTGGTCACCTGAGGGCTCTGTTTACCTCAGTTCCCATGCTGGCCCATCCGGATCCCTCTTTGGCGTTGATAGTGGAGGTGGACGTGTCCGAGGCTGGGATTGGAGCCGTGCTCTCTCAGAGCTCGGGTACGCCACCGAAGCTCCGCCCCGGTGCCTTCTTCTCGAAGAAGCTCAGCCCGGCAGAGCGAAACTATGACGTGGGGGACCGGGAGCTGTTGGCTATCGTCAAGGTTCTGAAGGCGTTGGAGACATTGGCTTGAGGGGGCTAAACACCCTTTTCTCATCTGGACTGACCACCGCAATCTGGAGTACATCCAGGCAGCGAGGAGACTGAACCCTTGCCAGGAAAGGTGGGCCATGTTTTTCACCCGTTTTGTTTTTTCCCTTTCATACAGACCAGGTTCCCAACACGTGAAAGCAGACGCACTGTCCCGACTGTATGACACGGAGGAGCGGCCCATGGATCCCACTCCCATTCTCCCGGCATCCTGCCTGGTGGCGCCGGTAGTGTGGGAGCTGGACGCGGACATTGAGCAGGCATTACGTGCAAAGCCCGCTCCCCTCCAGTGTCCCGCTGGGCGTCTGTACGTTCCGTCTGCTGTCCGTGACCGGTTGATCTATTGGGCCCACACATCACCCTCCTCTGGTCATCCTGGGATTGGTCGGACGGTGAGCTGTTTGTTTGGGAAGTACTGGTGGCCTACCTTGGCCAAGGACGTGAGGGTTTATGTTTCCTCCTGCTCTGTGTGCGCCCAGTGTAAAGCTCCTAGGCACCTGCCCAGAGGGAAGCTACACCCCTTACCCGTTCCACAGCGGCCTTGGTCGCATCTGTCGGTGGATTTTCTTACCGACCTCCCCCCCTCACAGGGAAACACCACGATCCTGGTGGTGTTACAAACTTTGAAGTTTGTAGAAATGTTAAAATAATGTAGGAGAATATAACACAATCGAAATTGTAGGTGAAAATCCAAAGAAAAACCAACCAGAATTGTTTTTTGACAGACCATCCTCTTAGAAATGCAAGAGATAGGTCATATTGAAAATTAGCTCACTGGATGGTATGTGGGTGTCACAGGGTGTAACAGGGTGTCACAGGGTGTCAGCAGTCTATGTTCAATGTTTCAGGCTTGTAACTTCAAAAACGAATAAGAAATATCAGTTTAAGGACACAGTCTTGGAAATTTGTGCCATGAAGACATTACGCACCTGCTAAAATCGGTTTCCTATTGAACATACTTCTTTCTGAAAGAAATATTATAGTTTGATTACATTTTAGGGTATCTGAGGAGTAAATAGAAACGTATTTTGATTTGTTGAAACAAAGTTTAGGGGTAGATTTTCGGATTCCTTTCTCTGCAAGTTGAACGAGTGGATTACTCAAATCGATCGTGCCAACTAAACTGACTTTTTGGGATATAAAGAAGGATTTTATCTAACAATATGACACTACATGTTATAGCTGGGACCTTTTGGATGACAAATCAGAGGAAGATATTCAAAAAGTAAGTGAATATTTAATCGCTATTTGTGATTTTATGAAGCCTGTGCTGGTTGAAAAATATTTTGATATGGGGCGCCTTCATCAAACAATCACATAGCATGCTTTCGCTGTAAAGCCTATTGTAAATCGGACAATGCAATTAGATGAACAAGACTTTAAGCTTTTAACCGATATAAGACACTTGTATGTACCTAAATGTTTAATATCCATAATTTGTATGATTATTTATTTGAATTGTGCACCCTCCAATTTCACCGGAAGTTGTCGACAGGTGTCCCGCTGGCGGGACGCCTAGCCCTAAAATAAGTTTTTAACCAGCTTCACCTGGAATGCTTGAAGGAGTTCCCACATATGCTGAGCACTTGTTGGCTGCTTTTCCTTCACTCTGCGGTCCAACTCACCCCAAACCCTTTTAATTTGGTTGAGGTCGGGGGGATTGTGGAGGCCAGGTCATCTGATGCAGCGCTCCATCACTCTTCTTCTTGGTTAAATAGCCCTTACACAGCCTGGAGGTGTGTTGGGTCATTGTCCTGTTGAAAAACAAATGATAGTCCCACCAAGCCCAAACCAGATGGGATGGCGTATCACTGCAGAATGCTGTGGTAGCGGTGCTGGTTAAAAGTTCCTTGAATTCTAAATAAATCACTGACAGTGTCACCAGTTAGTTTGCTGGTGATGTGGACACCAAGGAGCTTGAAACTCTCAACCTGTTCCACTACAGCCCGGTCGATGAGAATCGGGGCGTGCTCGGTCTTCCTTTTCCTGAAGTCCACAATCATCTCCTTTGTCTTGATCACGTTGAGGGAGAGGTTGTTGTCCTGGCACCACACGGTCAGGTCTCTGACTTCCTCCCTTTAGGCTTTCTCATCGTTGTCGGTGATCTGTTGTGTCATCGGCAAAATTAATGACAATTATTTTATGATGGTTTTTCCCAAATAGTAAACAAACATGCCCCATTCTGCAGGTTCAGGGTTAAAGGGCGGGATAATCCATGGTTTTCTTCTGAGCTGTCTTGTATTATTCACGACCGTAATCTAGCCTGGGCTAAAGCAAGGAAATCATGTTCTGATGCTGATTGGCTTATTTTTAGGCAGTTACGAAACAAGTGTTCTTTTCTTCTCAGGAAGGCCAAGTCTGAATATTTTATGTCTGTTACCACTGATAACCTGAATGACCCTAGAAAGTTTTGGAAGGCTATTAAGTCTATGTCTGGTAACAGTAATGTCAATGAATTACCGTCATGTGTATTGAATGACTTTGTTGCTGTATATGACAAAACTGAAATGCTGAATTGTTTCAATGAGCACTTTGTATCATCTGGTAGGCTGTTAGATTGAGTGTCCTCTGTCTCTGTACAACCCTGTGTGGATGAACCAGTGAGAGCGGGTCAAACTTTTAGCTTTTTGCCATTCTCAGTGCAGGTGGTACATAAAGCCCTGAAATCCTTAGATCAGAGAAAGCCTGCAGGTCCTGATCTTTTGGATCCCAGCTTTTTAAATCTGGCTGCTGATTTAATAGCTGAACCAATCTAACCCTGGAATGTAATGAAATTCCAAAGATCTGGAAATCAGCATTTGTACTACCACTTTTAAAAGGGGGAGATCCAACTCTTTTAAATAATTATAGGCCAATCTCAAAGCTGTCACCCCTGGTGAAAATACTTGAAACCCTTGTGAGTGAACAGCTAAAAGAGTTTTTATTTACTAACTCTATTTTATCAATGTACCAATCGGGCTTCAGGAAGAAGCATAGCACAATTACAGCAGCCATGAAGGTTTTAAATGATATCACTGAAGCCCTTGACAAAAAACAGTACTGTGTCTCACTTTTTATTGATCTCTCTAAGGCTTTTGATACAGTTGATCATGCTATACTAAGGCAGAGATTGTTGAGTGTAGGTCTTTCGGAGCATGCAGTTGCATGGTTTGCTAACTATCTGTCTGATAGAACTCAGTGCACTCAATTTGATGGGCTCATGTCTGTTAAATTGTCTGTCTGTAATGTTGTGCCCCAAGGCTCTGTACTTGGTCCTTTCTTATTCACTATTTACAGTGGGGAGAACAAGTATTTGATACACTGCCGATTTTGCAGGTTTTCCTACTTACAAAGCATGTAGAGGTCTGTAATTTTTATCATAGGTACACTTCAACTGTGAGAGACGGAATCTAAAACAAAAATCCAGAAAATCACATTGTATGATTTTTAAATAATTAATTTGCATTTTATTGCATGACATAAGTATTTGATCACCTACCAACCAGTAAGAATTCCGGCTCTCACAGACCTGTTAGTTTTTCTTTAAGAAGCCCTCCTGTTCTCCACTCATTACCTGTATTAACTGCACCTGTTTGAACTCGTTACCTGTATAAAAGACACCTGTCCACACACAATCAAACAGATTCCAACCTCTCCACAATGGCCAAGACCAGAGAGCTGTGTAAGGACATCAGGGATAAAATTGTAGACCTGCACAAGGCTGGGATGGGCTACAGGACAATAGGCAAGCAGCTTGGTGAGAAGGAAACAACTGTTGGCGCAATTATTAGAAAATGGAAGAAGTTCAAGATGACGGTCAATCACCCTCGGTCTGGGGCTCCATGCAAGATTTCACCTCGTGGGGCATCAATGATCATGAGGAAGGTGAGGGATCAGCCCAGAACTACACGGCAGGACCTGGTCAATGACCTGAAGAGAGCTGGGACCACAGTCTCAAAGAAAACCATTAGTAACACACTACGCCGTCATGGATTAAAATCCTGCAGCGCACGCAAGGTCCCCCTGCTTAAGCCAGTGCATGTCCAGGCCTGTCTGAAGTTTGCCAATGACCATCTGGATGATCCAGAGGAGGAATGGGAGAAGGTCATGTGGTCTGATGAGACAAAAATAGAGCTTTTTGGTCTAACTCCACTCGCCGTGTTTGGAGGAAGAAGAAGTATGAGTACAACCCCAAGAACACCATCCCAACCGTGAAGCATGGAGGTGGAAACATCATTCTTTGGGGATGCTTTTCTGCAAAGGGGACAGGACGACTGCACCGTATTGAGGGGAGGATGGATGGGGCCATGTATCGCGAGATCTTGGCCAACAACCTCCTTCCCTCAGTAAGAGCATTGAAGATGGGTCGTGGCTGGGTCTTCCAGCATGACAACGACACGAAGCACACAGCCATGGCAACTAAGGAGTGGCTCCGTAAGAAGCATCTCAAGGTCCTGGAGTGGCCTAGCCAGTCTCCAGACCTGAACCCAATAGAAAATCTTTGGAGGGAGCTGAAACTCCGTATTGCCCAGCGACAGCCCCGAAACCTGAAGGATCTGGAGAAGATCTGTAGGGAGGAGTGGGCCAAAATCCCTGCTGCAGTGTGTGCAAACCTAGTCAAGAACTACAGGAAACGTATGATCTCTGTAATTGCAAACAAAGGTTTCTGTACCAAATATTAAGTTCTGCTTTTCTGATGTATCAAATACTTATGTCATGCAATAAAATGCAAATTAATTACTTAAAAATCATACAATGTGATTTTCTGGATTTTTGTTTTAGATTACGTCTCTCATAGTTGAAGTGTACCTATGATAAAAATTACAGACCTCTACATGCTTTGTAAGTAGGAAAACCTGCAAAATCGGCAGTGTATCAAATACTTGTTCTCCCCACTGTATATAAATAATTTCGACAAAAATGTCCAAAATGCACACCTTCATTTTTATGCTGATGATACTGTTATTTACTGTTGTGCCTCGTCTCTTACAAAAGCTTTCCAGAACTTGCAAAATGCTTTTTATACTGTTCAACTGTAAGGGGTGTGTAACTGGTGACAGAGAAGTCAGATGCAGGAGAGCAGAACTGGGTAATAAACGGAGCAGTTTAATATACAAAACCACCGGCATCCAGAATCACAACATATGGTACAAAACCCGTCGTGCACCAGACAACAATGTGCACAAGCACTTTCAACAAACAATTCCGCACAAAGACATGGGGGGAACAGAGGGTTAAATACACACCACGTAATGGGGGAATGAAAACCAGGTGTGTGGGAAAACAAGACAAAACAAATGGAAAATGAAAAATGGATCGGCGATGGCTAGAAGACCGGTGATGTCGACCGCCGAACACCGCCCGAACAAGGAGAGTAACCGACTTCGGCAGAAGTCGTGACATCAACATACCTTGTGTCAATTGAAGCTTCTCCTCAATACTGACAAAACTAAACTAATGGTGTTTTATAAAGCAAGAAATAGACCTCTGAACTTTTCACCTATTATTACCTGTCAGGGCATTGAGATTGAGACTGTAACCTCATATAAATATCTTGGAATTTTAATTGATGACGGCCTCTCTTTTAAATTACATATTCAACAACTTACAAAAAAATTGAAGCTGAAATTGGGATTTTATTTTAGGAATAAGGAATGTTTTTCTTTTGAAGCCAGAAGGAGGCTAGTATCAGCTACATTTATGCCTTTACTAGACTATGGGGATATTCTATATATGAATGCTTCCGCTCATTGTTTGATACCAAAAAAATGTTGCTCAGTTGGTAGAGCATGGCGCTTGCAATGCTAGGGTTGTGGGTTCGATTCCCACAGGGGACCAGTGCGAAAATGTATGCGTTCACTACTGTAAGTTTCTCTGGATAAGAGCGTCTACTAAAATAGGAAAGGAATGAATAGACCATATCAGTTTTCACATAGAATAAATTATTCTACAAGGCCTACAGATAATTATCAGACTCAAGTTACAAATGCTGGTAAACACTCAAATACACTTAGTTTTAAAAAACTAGTCTTGTATTAGGGACTGCAATTTCTTTCTTCTTCTGCATCACCCCCCAACCCCCCCAGTCGTCAAAAGAAATCGCAGCACCCCAAAACTACTTCCAAAACTATGCCTGAGTGAGTTACAGAGAGGAGACCTTTAGGTTCTAGGCCTCTCCTGAGTTATTGCATAGGACCTGTGCCATTATAAACTCTCTTGGGTGAACAAACCGCAGTGTACAGTAGCATTCCTATTTTCCTATTAATAGTCTGTGTAACATTGTGGGATCCGCTTGTTCAGCTTGTTAGTAGCTACTGACTACAGTAGGCTATGACTGAGTAGCAAATGGCACCCTATTCCCTATGCAGTGCATTACTTTAGACCAGAGCTCTGGTCAGAGCACTATACAGGGAATAGTGTGCCATTTGGGACCCAGACAATTTAGTAACAACAGAGGGAGAGACGAGTCTGCCCCTCTATCTGTAATTACATGGTTGTTATGTACAGTGGAGAGGTGATTGTACAGTGGAGAGGCTGCAAGGATACATGATGTTGCCCTGCTGGGAGGTCAAGATGGAGCACCACAGAGAGATCCCAGCTAACACATAACGTTCTGAGAACCATATGTTTCTTAGAGCTTAGTGAGAGCGTGGTTGTCCTATGGTTATTTTGCATACAACCTTCCCACAACTTTCTGGGAATGGTGCAGGATAGTTGCTTGGCTTTGGAACATTCTCAGCAGATTTAAGGAACTTGAAGAAGAAATATATAATTTTCTGGCTATTGTATTACTTTATCAGAACGTTTCATTAAAGTTCAAACATGGCTAAGTTTAATTACAATGTTGGTAAGGTTCAAGGTTCAAGGTAAGGTTCAAGGTTCAAGCGTTCTTCTGTAGGAATTTCAGTACTTCAGCATAACTTTTCCTACAGGTTTCCTCATGGTTCTATTTGAAGTCATGTTCTCAAATAGTCTCGAGAACGTTAAGAAAACTTTCCATAAAAACCACAAGAAGTGACATTCAGAGAACATTCAAGAATGTTATTTAGAAATATATGCAGTGCATTCGGAAAGTATTCAGACCCCTTGACTTTTTCACATTTTGTTACATTCTGGCCTTATTCTAAAATGGGTTAAATTTAAAAAAATCCTCCTCAATCTACACACAATACCCCATAAGGACAAAGAAAAAACAGGTTTTTAGAAATGTTTGTAAATGTATAAAAAATACTGAGGTAAATATGTTATTTAAGTATTCAGATCCTTTGCTATAAGACTCAAAATTGAGCTCAGGTGCATCCTGTTTCCATTGATCGTCCTTGAGATCTTTCCACAACTTGACTGAAGTTCACCTGTGGTAAATTCAATTGATTGGACATGATTTGGAAATGCACACACCTGTCTATATAAGGTCCCACAGTTGACAGTGCATGTCAGTGCAAAAATCAAGCCAGGAAGTTGAAGGAATTGTCCGTAGAGCTCCGAGACAGGATTGTGTCGAGGCACAGATCTGGGGAAGGGTCCCAAAACATTTCTGCTGCATTGAAGGTCCCCAGTAACACAGTGGCCTCCATCATTCTTAAATGGAAGAAGTTTGGAACCAGCAAGACTCTTCCTAGAGTTGGCCGCCCGGCCTAACTGAGCAATCGGGGGAGAACGACCCCCATCAGGGATGTGACCAAGAACCCGATAGTCACTCTGACAGAGCTCTGGAGTTCCTCTGTGGAGATAGAAGAACCTTCCAGAAGGACAACCATCTCTGCAGCACTCAACCAATCAGGCCTTTATGATAGAGTGGCCAGACGGAAGCCACTCCTCAGTAAAAGGCACATGATAGCCCCAGTTTTCCAAAAGCCACCTAAAGTCTCTCAGACCATGAGAAACAAGAGTCTTCCAAGCGTCTCGTCTGGAGGAAACCTGGCACCATCCCGACTGTGAAGTATTGTGGGGATGTTTTTCAGCAGCAGGGACTGGGAGACTAGTCGGGATTGAGGCAAAGATGAACAGAGCAAAGTACAAAGAAATCCTTGATGAAAACCTGCTCCATAGCGCTAAGGACCTCAGACTGGGGCAAAGGTTCACCTTCCAACAGGACAATGACCCTATGCACAGCCAAGACAACGCAGGAGTGGCTTCGGGACAAGTCTCTGAATGTTCTTGAGTGGCCCAGGCAGAGCCCGAACTTGAAACTGATCGAACATCTCTGGAGAGACCTGAAAATAGCTGTACAGTGACCCCCCCATCCTGACAGAGCTTGAGAGGATCTACAAAGAAGAATGGGAGTGTTACGGCTGTCGTCTTCCTCCTCTTCCTCGGACGAGGAGAGGAGAGAAGGATCGGTGGACCAATACGCAGCGAGGTAATTAGACATAAATGATATTTATTGAAACACGAAGACGAAATACGAAAACACTTGGAAATTACAAAATAACAAACACGACGTAGACAGACCTGAACATGGAACTTACATAACTACACGCAGAACTCACGAACAGGAACAGACTACATCAAACGAACGAACAGCCAAGACAGTCCCGTGTGGTGCACATACACAGACACGAAAGACACAGGAGACAATCACCCACAAACAAACAGTGAGAACAACCTACCTTAATATGACTCTCAATCAGAGGAAATGCCAAACACCTGCCTCTAATTGAGAGCCATACCAGGCAAGCCTTTAACCCAACATAGAAACACAACACATAGAAATGCCCACCCCGCTCACGCCCTGACCAATAAACACATACAAAACAAGAGAAAACAGGTCAGGAACGTGACATAACCCCCCCCTTAAGGTGCGAACGCCGGGCGCACCAGCACAAAGTCTAGGGGAGGGTCTGGGTGGGCATCTGACCACGGTGGTGGCTCAGGCTCCGGACGCTGTCCCCACACCACCATAGTCACTCCCCGCTTCTGTATCCCCCTCCCAATGACCACCCTCCAACTAAACCCACCTAAATGAAGGGGCAGCACCGGGATAAGGGCCAGCACCGGGATAAGGGGCAGCTCCGGGATAAGGGGCGGCAGCTCCTGGCTGAGGGACTCTGGCAGGTCCTGGCTGAGGGACTCTGGCAGGTCCTGGCTGAGGGACTCTGGCAGGTCCTGGCTGAGGGACTCTGGCAGGTCCTGGCTGAGGGACTCTGGCAGGTCCTGGCTGGACGGCTCTGGCAGGTCCTGGCTGGACGGCTCTGGCAGGTCCTGGCTGGACGGCTCTGGCAGGTCCTGGCTGGACGGCTCTGGCAGGTCCTGGCTGGACGGCTCTGGCAGGTCCTGGCTGGACGGCTCTGGCAGGTCCTGGCTGGACGGCTCTGGCAGGTCCTGGCTGGACGGCTCTGGCTGGTCCTGGCTGGACGGCTCTGGCTGGTCCTGGCTGGACGGCTCTGGCAGGTCCTGGCTGGACGGCTCTGGCAGGTCCTGGCTGGACGGCTCTGGCTGGTCCTGGCTGGACGACGGCTCAGTCCAGACGAGCAGTTCATGCGGCGTTGGGCAGACTGGCAGTTCAGGCGCCGCTGGACAGACGGGCAGTTCAGGCGCCGCTGGGCAGACGGGCAGTTCAGGCGCCGCTGGGCAGACGGGCACACCTGTAGGGAGGAGACGGAGAGACAGCCTGGTGCGTGGTATAGGCACTGGCTGCGCTGGAGAGGAGGAAAGCTCTGACAGCGCTGGACAGGTGGGAGCAGCTGGAGAGAGAACCCGGAGAGACAGCCTGGTGCGGGGGGCTGCCACCGGTGGACTGGTACTTGGAGGTGGCACCGGGTATACCGGACCGTGAAGGAGGACACGTGCTCTTGAGCACCAAGCCTCCCCAACCTTACCAGGTTGAATGGTCCCCGTAGCCCTGCCAGTGCGGCGAGGTGGAATAACCCGCACTGGGCTATGCAGGCGAACCGGGGACACCACCTGTAAGGCTGGTGCCATGTACGCCGGCCCGAGGAGACGTACTGGAGGCCAGATACGTTGGGCCGGCTTCATGACATCCGGCTCGATGCCCAACCTAGCCCTCCCAGTGCGGCAAGGTGGAATAGCCCGCACTGGGCTAAGCACGCGTACTGGGGACACCGTGCGCTTTACCGCATAACACGGTGTCTGACCAGTACGACGCCCTCTCACTCCACGGTAAGCACGGGGAGTTGGCTCAGGTATCCTACCCGGCTTTGCCACACTCCTCGTGTTCCCCCCCCCAAGAAATTTTTGGGTCTGACTCTCGGGCTCCCAACCGCGTCGCCGCGCTGCCTCCTCATACCAGCGCCTCTCTGCCTTCGCTGCCTCCAGCTCCGCCTTGGGACGGCGATATTCCCCTGGCTGAGCCCAGGGTCCTTTGCCGTCCAGGATCTCCTCCCATGTCCATGAGTCCTGGTTGCTCTGTTGAGCTCTCCCCCGCCGCTTGGTCCTAGTTGGGTGGGTGATTCTGTTACGGCTGTCGTCTTCCTCCTCTTCCTCGGACGAGGAGAGGAGAGAAGGATCGGTGGACCAATACGCAGCGAGGTAATTAGACATAAATTATATTTATTGAAACACGAAGACGAAATACGAAAACACTTGGAAATTACAAAATAACAAACACGACGTAGACAGACCTGAACATGGAACTTACATAACTACACGCAGAACTCACGAACAGGAACAGACTACATCAAACGAACGAACAGCCAAGACAGTCCCGTGTGGTGCACATACACAGACACGAAAGACACAGGAGACAATCACCCACAAACAAACAGTGAGAACAACCTACCTTAATATGACTCTCAATCAGAGGAAATGCCAAACACCTGCCTCTAATTGAGAGCCATACCAGGCAAGCCTTTAACCCAACATAGAAACACAACACATAGAAATGCCCACCCCGCTCACGCCCTGACCAATAAGCACATACAAAACAAGAGAAAACAGGTCAGGAACGTGACAGGGAGAAACTCTCCAAATATAGGTGTGCCAAGCTTGTATACCCAAGAAGACTCGAGGCTGTAATCATTGCCAAAGATGCTTCAACAAAGTACTGAGTAAAGGGTCTGAATACTTATGTAAATGTGATATTTCATCTTTTAAATAATTTAGTTATACATTTGCTAACATGTCTAAAAACCTGTTTTTGCTTTGTCATTATAGGTTATTGTGTGTAGATTGAGAATTATATATATGTTTTAATCCATTTTACAATAAGGCTGTAACGTAACAAAATGTGGAAAAAGTCAAGGGGTCTGAATACTTTCCGAATGCACTGTACATTCCCTCCTCAGCATGAACAGAACTCTATCTTCTACCTTGTTAAGTGTGTTCCGGTGTCTTGGCCAAGCCCACAAATTTGCCACAACTTAATGAGTGCTTGTTTCCTTTGAAATGGGGTCTGTTTGAATAGACTAAAATGACAGCTTAGTATGCGACCATCCTGGTCGTGCAGTGGACGAATTCCATGGATAGAGAACAGAAGATTATAGGTTTGAATCTCACTGATGCCGTGTCGCAATAAAAAATAAATGTGTTTGCATGATTAATGCCTAAGGAAATACATTTCCATGTGTCCAATCTGTGCTTGGAGAAAAAAGTTAACCTAAAATAAGCTAGCAGTGTTATTAAAAGTTTTTTTGAAACATTCAGTGAAAGTTTTTTAAGGAAGTTAATTCAAAAACCTCCAAATAACCTATAAAAATCAATAAAACCTCCCGTGAAAAATTTCAAGGAACCAGAGTGAAACATTCTCAGAACCTCCCCAAACTGAAAATAAATGCTCCCAAAACAGGCGAAATGTTCACTTCTATTCTAAGAATGTAAAACAAAATCTATTTTACCGGTCAGGAAACGTATGTGACCAATGTGACACCAAAAACATATGTTCCCACAACTTCCAAGGAACCAAATGTGCTACCTGGGATTGGCACCAGAGGGGAATCACTAAGGAGGCCAAGGGATGTGATCTTGTACTTTAGGAAGCCAAGACCTATCTTTATCAGGGGTGGCTATTGCAGGTAGGAAAGGGAGAAACAGCAGAGGGAGCACCCCCCTATCCACATCGAGAGGACAGTAGTGGAGAAGGTGGAAAGTTTTAAGTTTCTCGGTGCACACATCACGGACAAACTGAAATGGTACACCCACTCAGACATTGTGGTGAAGAAGGTGCAACAGCGCCTCTTCAACCTCAGGAGGCTGAAGAAATTTGTCTTGTCACCTAAAACCCTCACAAACTTTTACAGATGCACAATTGAGAGCATGCTGTCGGGCTGTATCAGTGCCTGGTACGGCAACTGCACCGCCCTCAACCGCAAGGCTCTCCAGAGGGTGGTGCAATCTGCACATTCCATCACCAGGGGCAAACTACCTGCCCTCCAGGACACCTACAGCACCCGATGTCACAGGAATGCCAAAAAGATCATCAAGGACAACAACCACACGAGTCACTGCCTGTTCACCCCGCTACCATCCAGAAGACGATGCCAGTACTGGTGCATCAAAGCTGGGACCGAGAGACTGAAAGCTTCCATCCGTGCTGCCTACATACAGACTCAAATCATTGGCCACTTTAATAAATGGATCGTGAGTCACTTTAAAAAATGCCACTTTAATAATGTTTACATATTTTACATTACTCATCTCATATGTATATGCTGTATTTTATACCATCTATTGCATCTTGCCTCTGCCGCTCGGCCATCGCTCATCCATATATTTATATGTACATATTCTTATTCCATCCCTTTACATTTATGTGTATTAGGTAGTTGTTGTGAAATTGTTACTTGTTACTTGTTAGATGTTACTGCCCTGTTGGAACTAGAAGTACAAGCATTTCGCTACACTTGCATTAACATCTTCTAACCATGTGTATGTGACCAATAAAACCTCCCTGGATGTAAACTTAGATGTATAATAATATAAAGACAAATCATTATTATTAATATCACTGAAATCCCAAATACCACAAACCATATAGATTTAACTCTGTAAAGTACTATCATTATCTGTTTAAAGAGCAACGACTGTGACTGGCTGTTCCGTGCTCAAACATTTAACATTTTCCTCGCCAGCCTTCTCCATAAATAAAACATGCCCCCATCCCTGCCTCCACGTATTCCCAGACTACCCCAGACTACCTCCTCCTCCTCCTTGCCGCCCAACCACCCACCCATCCTCAGCCAGTGATGCACACAGATTGCAGCCTAAGCCTGGTGAGGCCATGCAGGCAGGAACATGAAGCCTTGCGGCTCGCGTGTCTGGTTGTTATGGCAACCCCTAGTGACCTTGACCAATTACTTCTGTCAGCCTGCACATTCTGGGGGACGGGGGCAAAGCCTAATCAAAGAGAATCAGGCTGTGATCGTAGCCCGAAGATGCAGAGAGAGGGAGGTTTATAGAGTAACAGACAGGGGGGCTGTCCCTACAAAGAGGGAATAAGCTAGAGAGAATAGCAGACAAGGAACGAGAGAGAGCGAGAGAGAGGGATGAGAGAGAGAGACGGTAGAGTGCGTCTGATCACTGGTGACATAAGATAAGGCCCGAGGAGAGCAGACGTCTCGCTGCTGTCAGCTTCAGCTCAAGGCCGACCATAGGAGGAAAGGGAACACAGCACACAGGATTAGTACTCATTCGTTGTCATTGTCACGGCTGGAATCATAAGTTAGGAATCCATACATACAGTATGTATTAATTCAGAGGAATTGTTTTGGCAGAGGTTGCTGGTGCAAGCTATACATTATAGTTCAGTGTTTTAGTTGTGGTTGCGGGTATAAGCCAATAGCAATAGAAGTAGGCCTAATTGTAACCTTAATTGTTTGCATTTTCAACTCATAGGCAACTGTGAAGCAATGTTGGACTGTATGCTGACCATCAAAGGAACACTAAACTAACGTCAAACCCTAAAGCAACCCTAAACCAGCTTCACAATATTGATCAAATTACAATGTTTCAAAAAAGTTTGGCCCACACAAAATGGCACCCGGGCTATATGTACCATCTGTAAAAATCTCATTTGACAGAAACCATCGCTATGCTAACTGACTGAGGCCTAGTGAGGCATTTATTTCTCAGTAAGTGCGTCACCCTGTCTCTATTCTGCAGGGAGTTCACTGGGGTGTTGTGACAGCTCAAGATTCAGTGTGCGTCCCAAATGGCAACCGCAGTGTTCAAGCTATGGGCTACTCCTCAGTCTCCACACAGCACTGGCTACTAATTCTCTGAATCTATATCGTCTGAAAGTCTATTAAAACATATCTTGCCATGAGTGAATTAGCAATAGCAAGGACTAAGTTGAGATACAGTACAGAAACTCGCAGTTCTGGTTTGGTAGATAAGAGGAGTGTTTTTGTTGGTGTATTCCAAGAGTCTAGATAAAGAGAACTCATCTGATGAATTGCCCAGTGCTGTGTGGGTGCATAGTTATGATGGTTTTACGTGTGTCTTGGTTTAAACTCAGCCTTAGGGTAAACCTCTCCCACCACAGAGGTAATGAGCAACATGCATTGTCCTCTTATATGTCTCTATTTGTTTCTTCGTTCATACATCCATCTATTCATATCTGTGGCTTTAATCTGTTATTTGAGTACCAGTACTCCAGGATTACATCAGCAGCTACAGAAGTCCTAAAAGAAATGCTGCATTTCCATATAATAAAATGCAATATTCCCTTTGTTCTAGCTTATTAACATCAGTAGATTTAATACATTGTTTCAGTGTTCCAATAGTAGCAGATAAAGCCTATCCAACACAGCAGATGACGGATTAGGACAAACACATAGGACAAACACACATAGCAGCAAAACATGGCATTTATACACCACGGGACGCCAAAGCCATCTCGGTGCCATCAGTAGATGACGTAGCCATTTATCAGAATGACCTTAAACAATGCCACCAAGACTCTGTGAAGGTGTCATATTGCCCCGTCCGGCAATTATAAAACTATCAAAAAGGAGGTGGAAAGCACTGCAGATCCTTGTCCATTATGGCAGCAGATACAGGGCCAACATAACCAGAACTGAGCAATCTGTTCCACATAAGAGAACCTATTAGGGGGCTCAATGGAGGGGCAGGGATGAAATTGCCATGGCACTGAACTGGGAGATATATTGATAGTAGATGGACAAGCTCCTAAAGCTTAAACAAAGGGAGAAGGCGATGGGAGTCAAGCTGGAAATTAATTAGTCAAGACATTTCACATTAACCTTTGACGGCGCCAGTGTAAATGCTGATGAGGGTTCACCCTCCCACCTGAACAGGGGGTCGGCAAATATTATTATGGCATGATGAAATATCACACCCACGACAGGGAATTGGGTTTAAGCGTTTATTCAACAGGATTTGTTTTCAAGTTTTAGTTACAGAGCCATTGTATATACAGCTCGAATTATCAATTTCTTGGTTAGGTGTAGCTTTTTGTTGTCATTATATATTTAATATTATTTTTAACATTGTTTTTATCAAAATTGGCTTCCGTTGTTGTTATTCAAATGTCCAAATGCTAACATTATTATGATGGTAACATTCTAGATACATCAGAAGGGCATAGTATAGGCTTCTCATATACTTATTTGCAGATTTAGATTTTTTTTAAAATTGCAAACGGATAGACATTTTCAACACCCTTTAGTACCAAAATGGGATAGTATTCAGCTTAAAGTAACGTTAAAATATCTTATAATGTTGCATCCCAAATGGCCCACTATTCCCTACAATAGTGCCCTATGGGCCCTGGTCAAAAGTAGTGGACTGTACAGTATAGTCCCCCTTAGATTCCCTATGCCATGGCGTGTAAAATGTTACTTTCTGTCTTAATCACCATCTAGCTGCTATCAGTTCCAGGATGTGATGGAGTCAGCCCAGGAGTCTTTTCCTATAGGTTGACTAATGCTATGAGCCCAATCAAGATTGAAGGATTACATATAGGCCTAGGTTATGGGAAATGTCAGCTGGCCCCCCTTTCAGCGGGCTTCCTCTCATTTTCTTCCTCTCATCTCCCTTCTGTGCTTGGAGCTGCTGTATGCTGTGATTACAAACCGACTCAAGGTTTTAGTGTGAATGTGTTCTCACACACCAGCCGTAATTATTATAATTATCACCTTTGAGGTAGGTACCTTCCATAAAGAGTTTATGAAGGTTTATAGTCAACTGTGAATATTTTGTTCATCAATAATTTATAAAGCTTGTAATTATGGTATTGTTTCTATAAACCAATAAAGAAGTTTTGACAGCTTACTTCAGTGTAGTGTGATGACATGTTTGTTTGAATATTTCTGGGACATACTCTTTTCCTCTCCTATTGGTTGAACTATCTGTTCCAACCTTTAGAGGATGCTGTTGTCATTGGTAGAGGGAAGAGAGGCGATCTATGGATGGGACGGCCTTTCCCTCTACACTTATTTTCCTCTCTCTACGCTCCCTCTCTTTTTAGTCACTTTAAATCCATTGGTTAAATCACATACACTAGTGTGAATGATATCAGTTGCAGGGGACAGGAAGAGGGAATAAAATCCAAGGCGTAGCCACATGGGTGACTATTTCATTTTACGCTCTCCCTCTCTCTCACTCTATTTTCCTCTCTCCCTCTCCATCTGTCCCTACCTTTCTTTCTCTCCTTTTCTTTCTCTCTCTCTCGCTCTCTCTCTCTCGCTCTCTCTCTCTCTCGCTCTGTCTCTCTCATTCACACACACACATGCACGCACGCACACACACGCACACACAGTGAGTCCCAGCGATAACGATTACAGGGGAGAGCGAGAGCGATGGGGTGAGTGAGTGAGAGCATATTTATCCAGCTACAGCGAGCTGGTTTCCTGCCTGACACACTGAGGTGTGACTGTGAAAATGGATTACTTTGCAGATTTCAGGCCCGACCCAGTTAAGTGTGTTGCCGCGACGATGCCCACATTAAGCAGCTCACCGGCACAACCCAAATTCATCACCGCCACCACCTGAATTGATCCAATTTCCCCTTCCTTCCAAGATTTTCTCCTCCCTGCCTTAAATGTCATTCCTACTTCACTTCAGAGTTTAGTTTCAGGGCCTAGCTGGCTGGCTGGGAGGAGAAGAAGAGGAGGAGAATGTGTCCCTTTATTTGTCTCTCAGGGGATCCTCCTCCAGGATGTTATATTGAAGAGCCTTCCTGGTTTAAAAAGATGACTGAACAGGAGTAATTCAAACTAATTGGCAAATTTGAAAATACACTATATATACAAACGTATGTGGACACCTCTTCAAAGTAGTGGATTAAGCTATTTCAGCCATACCCGTTGCTAACAGGTGTACAAAATCGAGCACATAGCCATGCAATCTCCATAGACAAACATTGGCAGTAGAATGGGCGTACTGAAGAATTCAGTGACTTTCAATGTGGCACTGTCATAGGATGACACTTTTTCAACAAGTCAGTTCATCAAATTTCTGTCCTGCTAGAGCTGCCTCGGTCAACTGCAAGTGCTGTCATTGTGAAGTGGAAACGTCTAGAAGCAACAACAGCTCAGCCGCGAAGTGGTAGGCCACACAAGCGCACAAGATCTGTTCGTTGGGAGCTTCATGGAATGGGTTTCCATAGCCGAGCAGCCACACTGAAGCCTTAGATCACCATGCACGATGTCAAGTGTCGGCTGGAGTGGTGTAAAGCTCGCCGCCATTGGACTCTGCAGCAGTGGAAATGCGTTCTCTGGAGTGATGAATCACGCTTCACTATCTGGCAGTCCTACGAACTAATCTAGGTTTGGCGGATGCCAAGAGAACACTATCTGCCTGAATGCATCGTGCCAACTGTAAAGTTTGGTGGAGGAGGAATAATGGTCTGGGGCTCTTTTTCATGGTTTGGGCTAGACCCCTTAGTTCCAGTGAAGGGAAATCTTAACGCTACAGCATATAGTTACATTTTAGACTGCGAGCCAGGCCTAATCTTCCAACATCAGTGCCCGACCTCACTAATGCTCTTGTGGCTGAATGGAAGCAAGTCCCCGTAGCAATATTCCAACATCTAGTGGAAAGCCTTCCCAGAAGAGTGGAGGCTGTTATAGCAGCAGGGGGGACGAACTCAATATTAAAACCTCTTTGGGCTAGGTGTGCACCAACTCAATATTAATGTCCATGATTTTGGAATGAGATGTTCAAGGAGGAAGTGTCCACATACTTTGGTCATGTAGTGTACATGCTCCAAGTTGGAAATAACACCCTAGAAATTTGTGTTTGAACTCAATGACTCATTGTTGGCTTAGATTTGGGCTCGAACTTCAACTCTGTCTACTTATGTTTTTCAAACTCATTTAGGCCCCAAATCTTATTTTCCTAAATCGGCTCATCTGTTTTTACAATTAATTGTACTGACAAACATTAAAAAGACCATTGATAAGAGAGAGATGTATTGTCAAATGTGGGCCAATGTGGCTGTGTTACTGCAGTAATGTGCACTAAAACCCATTCAGACTAAGCGACTCCCCTCAATGTAACTATGAAGCGGCCATTTTAACCCTCTGTCCCCATGGCCTCCACAATGTCCCCAAGTTCATGAATCAAGTTCGCCACTCGCACGTGGCAGGTTTAGGGGGGTTAAAATGGGGGCTCTTGTTGTAATTCATTTCCTGCCATTACACGGTAGCAGGCCTGACCCGCTTGATTAAGTGGAGGGGGATTTCAAGGGGAACACTTTGGCACCCGCTCCTGTCTGCCTTAATTGCAGGCTTGTTAAGGTGTAGGATGTGTGTGGGGCGCGTTTGCCAGCCCCCTGTGGGCCAGCTCCATTTGGTATGAACCGGGACTGGACTGGCCTTTAATAAAATGCTTTCACCTTCACTGCTGGCGCAGAGGGATGTACAAAGCTGGAGAACAGCTCTATACAGTGCTGCGATGTTGAACGACTGTAGAATAGATTGAAGAACTGATTGTGTGGAGAGAAACTGTGGTGGAAGCTCACAGTGAAATCTAGTGACGTTTGGAAGATTTTTCTTGAATTGCCACTGGGATTGGACAGTCTTGTTTGTGTCTTTGCGTTTCTGTGACGCGCAGTGGGAGTAGTGTGTGCATCGGTGCTCTTGAAGGTGCAGTGTGTGTGTGTGTGTGTGTGTGTGTGTGTGTGTGTGTGTGTGTGTGTGTGTGTGTGTGTGTGTGTGTGTGTGTGTGTGTGTGTGTGTGTGTGTGTGTGTGTGTGTGTGTGTGTGTGTGTGTGTGTGTGTGTGTGTGTGTGTGTGTGTGTGTGGAACAGATTGCCTGTGGGCTCCCTGCTGTGTGGGTTCAGCTGTTGTGTATGAAGTGTTTGGCCCAGACGGTTCTCATCAGTGAAGTGGCGAGGTGTGTGTGTGTGTGTGTGTGTGTGTGTGTGTGTGTGTGTGTGTGTGTGTGTGTGTGTGTGTGTGTGTGTGTGTGTGTGTGTGTGTGTGTGTGTGTGTGTGTGTGTGTGTGTGTGTGTGTGTGTGTGTGTGCTCGTCCATGTCTTTGTGTGTATCCTTTATCCTTCCTATCATAAGGCATGATGGACAGCTGCCCGACACTAACAAATAAACAACAACAACAAACAAACAATAACACTGTCCAACACTGTAACCACCACATGGGTGTTCATGAACTGAACCTGTCCATAGTGGCCTACTGCCTTAGTGAGTTTAAGACAGAAAACCAATGCAGGAACATGTATTTACATTACAATGTCTGGCAGTGATGGTTGAAACCAGGAAAGGTGGTTTGTTGTGCTCCTTTGAACACTGGTTTAATGTGAGTATTGAGAAATAGTACAATTATTGTCATTTTGGGCTCCATAATTACAAAACAACACATTTCCCATGGTTCATGTATCATTACATATGAAGTATGAGGTCATCACAGATTGAATGATTATTCACGTTCTTTATTTTATTGGATGAAAATGGCTACAGTGACTGTCAAGGCCGTGTTTTATTTTAGCACCATAATCAGTTAACATGGCCATGTTATACATTATAATTAATACTCCTCACATGTATTCAGCAGGTGTGGATTTGCATGTCAAAAGCCTGTGCTGCTACTCCATATCACACTCCCCTCACCCCTTCACAGCACAGTATGCCTTACACGTTCTATAAGCGCAGGGCAGCTGTAGCTACCTCACACACACAGGCTCCCATCTACCACAGAGGAAATTGTGCATGAAATTGGTTCAGAAAACATGAACTAGAACGATCCCATCTTCAATTCCATTTTCCTTGCTCTGCAAAAATGGTGTCGGAAGTTTAATTACAAAGTATCAATGTAGTGGTGTTGCGATATGGGTAAATCAAGTCCAATCAGCTCAGGCCATGCATAACCACCGCTCTTTTCCTATAGGTTGACTAATGCTATGAGCCCAATCAAGATTGAAGGATTACATATAGGCCTAGGTTATGGGAAATGTCAGCTGGTCTCCACGTATGACTGCAGTAATAGAAAGACTGTGGCTCTCTGTGTCTTTAGCACTGCTGTAATAAGATACTGTGTATTGTGGAATATGATATGTGTTATGTCACAACATATTAGCTGATCTTTTTAGTCTTGTGACGTGAATCAGGTAAGTTGCGCATACAAAATCATTCTGAAACATGGTTTATGTAACGTATGTCGGAAGAGCTATACCATGTTATTTTTTCAGACTTGACTTCTTCAGTAATTCCTGTCAAGGCGCTGCCGATACACTGGGTGTCTTGACTTCATTTATTTTTTATGACCAAGGTGCAACACCTTTAAGCAGTTATGGACAAAAACCAAGGCATTGTATTCTATTCAAAATGGAGGTCACAGTTCATACAGATGTAGGATCTTAATTTGATCACCCTGTTGTTGTAGGAAATGTCCTGCATAGCATGTAGTGTAGTCAAGGATTGAATCACTTGTAGTGTATTCAAGGTTTAAAAAGGTGTCTAAAGTTTGTAATTTCCACTTGAAATACTTGATTTGCCCCAACTAAAAATGTTTCAAACCCTACAAAAATGTCCAGTAATTATAATCCACACAATAATTCACATTTCCTGTTGCTGCAGGATTATTTTCCTGCTGTGAGAAACTGGTCAAATTAACATCCTATATCTGTACCTTCTTCAGATTAATTTCCCTCCCAGCCAGGTCACAGTGGTTAAACGCCACTGGTTTAGGTGTCTGTCATCGTGGTCGTCACGGCTACACTGACTAAAACTAGACCGCCATTATATTATAGCTCCTTAATCCCCCAGACTAAATGTACATTATGAACTATGACCTGGATTCAAGTATAAGAGGCTTATGTTCTTATGCTTATTTATTCACACTTTCGAGGCCTTGCTGCATGTTGTGTCTTCAGATTGTTATTGATTGAAATGGGAGCGTAACCCCATTGAAATTCTGCTGAGGACATTGGTAGGCTGGGGAGTCTTGAGCATGGCGCTTTTTGTCATACGTGCTGCGGCGAAGTTATTGGGGTGGCATTTCTGTGATTGATGTGGACTCGGCCTGCCATCCGTGAGGCGAATCATAATATCATGATGTGGTGGGTTTAAGCTTCCCTATGCTATAGGTTGTGTGCCTGTGGCTCTGTGCTCATAGGCCAATATGACATATTGAACCTATAGGTTGATTTGACCTTACAGGAAGGTCAGGAAAGCAGAGCATCAGGATTACTACATTATCACACTTATGTGTTTTATAATAACACAACTGGCAACAAGACTTGGTAAAATCAAAAAATGAGAGAAAAAATATCATAGAATTTGTATTGGAACAGACAGATTAGACTAGACCACCCAATCAAAAGACAGTCAGGGTCATCGAAAGACAGTCAGGGTCCCTCAGAGCCAATTGACACCCTCATGAGACTGAATGGTTCAGTCGTAGCGAAAATAATCTATGCTACATGTAAAGGTCAGATCTCTGTTTGTAAGATAGCTTTCTTACCAGCCATTTTGATGAGACGATTATGTAACTCCAAAGTGAGGTACTGGTATGAAAAAAGCACTAGATATGACAGATTTGTACAGACAATGTGGTGGCCTAAGCAGATTCCCTTAGCTTTCATTGGGTCTTGTCACTGGGCCGCAACAGCAGTGTTCCAACCATATACTCTTAGAAAAAAGGGTTCCAAAAAGGTTCTTTGGCTGTCCCAATAGGAGAACCGTTTCTGGTTCCAGGTAGAACCCTTTTAGGTTCCATGTAAAACCCTCTGTGAAAAGGGTTCTACCTGCAACCAAAAAGGGTTCTCCAAAGGGTTATCCTATGGGAACAGTCAAATAACTTTTTTAGGTTCTCGATAGCACCTTTTTTTCTACGAGTGTAGAAATAGAATTTCATTCTGGTTCTGTGGTTTCAATCCTGCTACAGTGACATAACTGTGTTCTAACCCTTTGCTGGTGGAATTCTTCAGCACTGGTAAGAATTCTCATAGAACATAACAATAGAGCAATACAGTAGGAGCTGGCAATATTCCCCACACATCTATCTCATTGTGAAAGGCCCAGTGCAGTCAAAATTCAGTTTTATATCATATTGTACTACAGCTGATGAAACTAACACTTTAAAAGTGTGAAAACATTTGATCAGGATTATTTCCTGATAGTTGCTGCTTGAAAATACAATCTACAATGGACCTTCAAATCAGCAGGTTTGCATGGGCGGGAGTTTTGGCTTTCAATGGTGACATCACCATGTGGTAAATTGGTTAATAGACCAATAACAAAGAGAGTTCCAAACCTCTCTGCTAATAATAGCTAGTGTTCAGTTTTCCCCTCTCCACACAGACCACTAACAGACAAGCACAATTCTTGCTTGAGAAATCGTTTTTTTGCAAAAAAGCATTTCCCCCCCCCATTTGAATGGAAATCTGTTCCAGTAAGGTACTTCATTGTTACCCAGAAATTATTGTATATTCATATAAAAACATCTGCATTGGGCCTTCAAGCACATGAAGGGTCAGGATAAACCAGCATGTGGTATTGTAAATCCAAATAAACATTCCCTGTGAAACCACCAAAAACACAATCAACATGTGACCTTTTCATCTCCTAATCCCTGGAAATTGGAAACATTATCAATCATGGATCCTATATTCCCTGCATGCAAATTCACTTTTAGCGTGTTTACAATTGATTAGAAAAAGAAAAGCGTATCTAGCTACAGTGCGGTGGTAATACGTGGTATAACTCATGGATGTAACAGTGATTATTTTAAAGGCTTTAATGTGTTGGGGATGTATTGAGGTTAATCTGTCTTTCCCCACTAAATCTATAGAGACCCTGCTGATAGATCCACACAAAGTCTATACAAGACGGGAAATGATGGAAGCAGTTTATACAGTATAACCCGATTTCCACTTCCTTCTCTCTATATTGTTTTTTTTCTGTGAGATGAAATCCTGTGGCTTGCACTTCCTGTAATGAGCAGCATACGAGTCCATGATTTGATATAATAAGCCACTCCACAGCCTCTGAATCAGAAGGCAGAGACAGAGCATGCAGAGAGCGGCCAGAGAGAGAGAGCGTTGCGTTTTGCTACGGTCCAAAACTCCAGCATCCTTTTTAAAGGGCTTAGACTGGGCTTAAGGGGATCCAGGCCTCACATTTAACTGTAAACCCAGGGAGAAGTAGGTAAATCCACCGGCGTACATAGGATTAAAGGGGAATCCATTTGGGCCAAGCGTAAACAACATCCACAGGAGGCGTGGTGGAGGATGATGAGGCCTGCTAAAACTACTGCAGGTGTCCTTCCCTCAAACTTCTCCCAGACTTATGTGCAAATAAGAACTAAAATGAAGTTTTGAACTTCATTTGACAAAATGGCAGACATTGTACAAGAAAATGTACAGTAAGGAGGTCTAACACTGTATTAGTATCTGACCTCTTTGTCTTGCAATGTCATTTTTGATGAGAGAATTGACATCTAGGGCAGGACAAAGGACATCTCCATCTTGATTTGACGTGAGTTCAGAGATAAGCAGTGGCCTACAAACCCATGAGCCTTTGCAACGTTTCTATGCGTAGCTCGTTGCAGATGCATCCAGGTGGGGAGGATGTGTGTGTGTGTGTGTGTGTGTGTGTGTGTGTGTGTGTGTGTGTGTGTGTGTGTGTGTGTGTGTGTGTGTGTGTGTGTGTGTGTGTGTGTGTGTGTGTGTGTGTGTGTGTGTGTGTGTGTGTGTGTGTGTGTGTGTGTGTGTGAGTATGTCAGTATGTGTGCACATACAGTACTGCATGTTGTCTCTACTGTCAGCCAATGGTTTGTGTTGACAAGCCGAGCTGTGCAGTGTGTCTGTGTGTTGTGGTGTGAGTGTGTGTGTGTGAGTCATGTGTCTGAGAATGCACCCACGCTGTCTACTCATCTGCACTCATCTGCCATAGATCTCTTCACACGAGAGTTCACATTACATGCACAGAACAGTGGGGAATGTGTATTAACGTTTTACATTACTATACATTGGTTATACAATACTGAATGGTAATGCAGTTAGTCATTTACAACCAACTTCAATTCCATATCATATAGGGGCATATCATTGTTTATTTATCCAACTACATTTTTAAAAGACTCATACGCATTTACAATCTTGTGTGTCTGTATACACTATGCATGTGTGTATGTGGGGGCGTGTAGGTGTCAGTGTATATCATGTTTGTTTGCCTGTCTGTGTCTATGTGTGTCTGAAGAATGTCCTCCACCACTGAAGGTCAGTGTGCAGAGAAGTGGGTCATAGCCAGAAGCAGGTTGCCAGATTGGTTGTGCCTATCCTGTTGATGCAAGACTTGTCCAGACATGTAGGCTACCGCTACACTGCCTCCCTGGAAATGCTAATGTAAATGGTGTCCTAAATGGCACCCTATTCCCTATATAGTGGACTACTTTTGACTAGGGCCCATAGGGCTCTGGTCAAAAGTAGAGCTCTATGTAGAGAAAAGGGGGCCCTTTGGGACGTGCCTAAGAATGATTGCTTGTCCTAAGGTCTATACGTCTGTGCTTGAGCCTACCATCCTTGACATACAACTGGACAGGTATGCATAGTCCTACAAGGCTTCTTCAGATGTAGCCTAGGCATTGATCTCACCTATTCAAAACTATTCCAACTATTACCTTGACACGTTCTGAGAATCACATCATTTTATTCAAACAAGTCGATGATGTGGTCTATATTTTTCAGTGTTCATTTGAATGTGACTTCAGCAATCACCTCAGGCAGTGAGAGGAAATGTCACCAAATGTTGTTGCCCTTTATATAACAAGTCAATGATGTGGGTAGTAAGCTACTAGCACTGCAGAGATTGCAATGCATGATGTGTAGAAGCCATTAAAGGTTAGGCAGGACAGGTTGATGTTTATTGTCATGAATCGTACCCTGGAGGGATTTCCGCCAGAATGGCCAGCTGCAAAGTCAAAATTGTCTGTATTGTCAAAATTCATGAAAACAAAAATTGGGTTTTTGGTCTTAATTTAAGGTTAGGGTTAGCAGTGTGGTTAAGCTTAGGGTTATTAAGGTTAGGATTAGGGTTAAAATAATATTTTATGACTTTGTGGCCGTGTCAGCTGGTGACCACTCCGCAGAGCTTCCTCCAGAACAAGATCCATGACGAAAAACGCTAACCTGCGCAGGGCAGACGGGACTGTTTTGGTTAGTTGTAAATTTGTGGATGAAGTGGTGTGTTTCTGCATCTATCACTATAAAGTTGGGCTCAGGCCAGCTGAGGTTGAAGTGGTACAATAACTTTTACTGAAATTTACAGGACTGTCATGAATGATGCTTTTATAGCATGCACAAAAATACAAACTAGAACATGGAAGTACGCACCCGCACGCGCACGCGCACGCGCACGCGCGCACACACACACACACACACACACACACACACACACACACACACACACACACACACACACACACACACACACACACACACACACACACACACACACACACACACACACACACACACACACACACACACACACACACACACACACACACACACACACACACACACGTGCGCACACATGATCAGATAAGACTTATGAAAGTGTCAGTGCTCAAATGACTTTCCCAGGAAATGAGAACTGGTGCAGTTCATGACAATATAACATCTACAGACGTCTCTGTGATACATGGTGTGTATATTGCCAGCCCTTTAAAAATGCTGCAGTTGTCACTATTTTGAACACCTACAACTCAAGGGAACTAGGCTCAAGACAAGAGGTGTTACTGTTGGTAGCAGAAAACAGTCAACTCCTGTCAAATGCAATGTGTTGTTGTGGCTGTCATGTACAGTGGGGAGAACAAGTATTTGATACACTGCCGATTTTGCAGGTTTTCCTACTTACAAAGCATGTAGAGGTCTGTAATTTTTATCATAGGTACACTTCAACTGTGAGAGACGGAATCTAAAACAAAAATCCAGAAAATCACATTGTATGATTTTTAAATAATTAATTTGCATTTTATTGCATGACATAAGTATTTGATAACCTACCAACCAGTAAGAATTCCGGCTCTCACAGACCTGTTAGTTTTTCTTTAAGAAGCCCTCCTGTTCTCCACTCATTACCTGTATTAACTGCACCTGTTTGAACTCGTTACCTGTATAAAAGACACCTGTCCACACACTCAATCAAACAGATTCCAACCTCTCCACAATGGCCAAGACCAGAGAGCTGTGTAAGGACATCAGGGATAAAATTGTAGACCTGCACAAGGCTGGGATGGGCTACAGGACAATAGGCAAGCAGCTTGGTGAGAAGGAAACAACTGTTGGCGCAATTATTAGAAAATGGAAGAAGTTCAAGATGACGGTCAATCACCCTCGGTCTGGGGCTCCATGCAAGATTTCACCTCGTGGGGCATCAATGATCATGAGGAAGGTGAGGGATCAGCCCAGAACTACACGGCAGGACCTGGTCAATGACCTGAAGAGAGCTGGGACCACAGTCTCAAAGAAAACCATTAGTAACACACTACGCCGTCATGGATTAAAATCCTGCAGCGCACGCAAGGTCCCCCTGCTTAAGCCAGTGCATGTCCAGGCCTGTCTGAAGTTTGCCAATGACCATCTGGATGATCCAGAGGAGGAATGGGAGAAGATCATGTGGTCTGATGAGACAAAAATAGAGCTTTTTGGTCTAACTCCACTCACCGTGTTTGGAGGAAGAAGAAGTATGAGTACAACCCCAAGAACACCATCCCAACCGTGAAGCATGGAGGTGGAAACATCATTCTTTGGGGATGCTTTTCTGCAAAGGGGACAGGACGACTGCACCGTATTGAGGGGAGGATGGATGGGGCCATGTATCGCGAGATCTTGGCCAACAACCTCCTTCCCTCAGTAAGAGCATTGAAGATGGGTCGTGGCTGGGTCTTCCAGCATGACAACGACACGAAGCACACAGCCATGGCAACTAAGGAGTGGCTCCGTAAGAAGCATCTCAAGGTCCTGGAGTGGCCTAGCCAGTCTCCAGACCTGAACCCAATAGAAAATCTTTGGAGGGAGCTGAACGTCCGTATTGCCCAGCGACAGCCCCGAAACCTGAAGGATCTGGAGAAGATCTGTAGGGAGGAGTGGGCCAAAATCCCTGCTGCAGTGTGTGCAAACCTAGTCAAGAACTACAGGAAACGTATGATCTCTGTAATTGCAAACAAAGGTTTCTGTACCAAATATTAAGTTCTGCTTTTCTGATGTATCAAATACTTATGTCATGCAATAAAATGCAAATTAATTACTTAAAAATCATACAATGTGATTTTCTGGATTTTTGTTTTAGATTCCGTCTCTCATAGTTGAAGTGTACCTATGATAAAAATTACAGACCTCTACATGCTTTGTAAGTAGGAAAACCTGCAAAATCGGCAGTGTATCAAATACTTGTTCTCCCCACTGTATGTGCATACCATACTGAATCTAACTAGCTATATCTAATTGGAGCATGTCGAAAGAATGAACTTGAATGAATGCACATAAACAGTTTGCACTTTCCAATCTGCACTTATCTGGAGTGGCCTATAAGTTGTCCACTGTCTATACTGACTGAGGGTGACTGTTCCATAGACTTCTAGGCTCCAGTAGCAGTGGAAGCAGACTTGGGCCGCATCCCAAATGGTACCCTATTCCCTATGAAGTGCACTACTTTTGACCATAGCCCTATGGTCCCTGGTCAAAAGTAGTGCACTACATGGGGAATAGGGTGCCATTTGGGAAACAGCCTTGGTCTTGCTGTGTGTCTGTATTGGCTTTCAGGACGGTCCTGTTGTGCAGCGGCTGGCTGCCTGGACACTGAGCATGGTGCCAGCTGTTGGCCCGCTCCGCTACTTACAGCCTCCGTGCTGTCCCCTTCTGGCAGTGCGTGGCCTCCTCTGGCCCCCTTCACACCATAACGCAGCCTGTCTAGAGACGCTACTAGACTGGCCCAAAGGGGACAGCCAGTCCAAATCTGTCCACACCAATGTCTCCTACCTCACTCAAATCCTGTAGTCTATCTCAGCTTTCTCCAGTGGGCAAACACATGGTGACGGTTGTTTTTCATTATGTGTGTTTGTGTGTGTATGTGAGGGGATCCAGTGAATAACTAGATTTATAGGAAGCCCACTCATGTAGCCTGGTCTCCTTAAGCATCTTGTGTGTCTACCCCGTGTTTTTCCAAAAGGCCAAACATGAAACTCCACTTGAGGTCTTCCTATGGAGGGAGGAGTGAGAGTGAGAGTGTGAGAGTGAGAGTGAGAGTGAGAGTGTGAGAGTGAGCGTGTGTGAGTGAATGAGTGAGAGTGTGAGTGAGAGAGAGAGAGAGAGAGAGAGAGAGAGAGAGAGAGAGAGAGAGAGAGAGAGAGAGAGAGAGGAGCTGCAGTGTTTTGCTCTGGGCGCTGTTTCATCCCAGACAGAGCTCTCTTAATCTGGAAACACTTAGTCACTGGCTGTGTCCCAAATGGCAGCCTATTCCCTATATAGCGCACTTCTTTTGACCAGAGCTCTATGGGGGGAATAGGGTGCTATTTGGGACACAGCCACTGACTGACTGTGTACTGCAGTCTGAATCTCCAGCGGCACTCGCAGTCAGACCCAGGTCAGGGGAGACGAATGCAGCTTCTGCAGCCTCATCTGAGAGATTACACCATGGCACAGACAGGACCCTAATTGTCTGTCTGGTACATTGGACTGGCTGTTTTGCTGCTTAGGAGCACCACACACATACAAAAATACACCGAGATCACACGTACACTGGACGCACGCACCCACACACAAGCACACACACACTAGCACACACACATACACGCGCTCTCAAAAACTCCCACAAATACACCCATGCGTTCCCTGTCAATCCTTGCCTCCTCACTCGCTAGGCTATGTAGAAGGACTCTCCTTTAGTCCTCCGAAGCTCCCTAGCAATAACCATGTCTCTCTGCTTATGACTGTGTAATTGGAAGAACAGCAATTAGGTCTCGCTAATTGATCCTGGTATGGACCTGAGTGGACTGACGCAGCAGTTTACAAGGACATAATTCCTTTCCTATCAGCTCTCTGTATCCCTGGGGAAGATTTATAAATCAGGAGGGACAGAGCAGTACTTTTAACTTTCTCTGACCAGGGAGAAAAGTGGTGCAAAAATGCTCCTTTATTGGCAAATTCCGTCGGAGCCATTGGTATTTGGTCCCAGTGAAATATAAGCTTCCAATGAATCAGCCAGTAAAACAGCTATGTGCTTACCTAAGCTCCCCGTAACTCAATAAGCTGTCCCACAGATGAGGCTGTTTTCACCAGGCAGACACACTTTTGGGGGCATTTATCACTGTGGGCTGCTCTAAAGAGGGCTGGAAGGGTCAAAGGGTCCAGGTATTAAAACAAAATGGATGCCAGTTGCCCTGTGTCCCCTTGGTGGGCCATGATGAGAGAGGTCACATGCAACCTTCACAACATCAGTAGAACCGATGTAGCACCTTGCACTGGGAGTTCATTTTCATATAGTTAGCCTTGTGCATTTGTTTATTCAGGGCATGAGGATAGTGCTATTTGTCAGAAATTATGGTGTGACTCCAGGGTAAACTAGTGTATGCTGTGGAGAGGGAGGAAAGAGTAGGGAGGGGGTGGTAGTGAGTGACAAGCGTCCAATCTAACGTGAGCGAGATGCATCCAATCTAATGTGAGAGCTGCTACTACCTATTATCCTTTGAGTAATCCTCTCAGGTGTTTCTCACCAAATCAGCTTATTAGAATCAGGGAATCAAAAGCATGACACACATCAAACCTTCACCCAACCAACCACATCTACTCTGCCTGCACGCTGCCCGCTCGCTCTGACAATACACTGTCTCTCCCTCTCACAATGCACAAAGTGTCAGTCACCCCTGAAATGGGCTGAATTCCTAGTGCGGCCCCTATTTCAGCAGCAGTTAATACCATTTGCTGTTTTGTTTAACCCACATTTGAGTTTGGAGCTGACATGACTGTGCAGGGCACACTGCATGTCTGCCTGATTCACCACACCACTTCGTGTGTAAGTCTCTGAAGTGACAGAAAAGGGATAAATGTCACCCCCATCAGCATAAGCAGTCAAATATGGCCTTTGGCTATAGGAGCCCGGCTGACCCAGGTTAGAATTCTGAATGGGAATCCAGAAGGGCACACATTATTTAGTCAACCAAATAATTCCCCTTTAGAAACATTTTTGTCACTCAGTTGGATTCGGGATTAATCCCTGGCTCAATAATTGTTTTCTTGTATTTTCTTCACGGTGCTGAAAAAACAGTAATGCTACAGTTTACGTGTTAGAAAATGCTTCTGAGAATGTGTTGTGGTGGGTTTTCAGTCAGTGTGTGACAGGGGTTTCAGTGTGCGCCTCACATATATCTCGTGTACACGTACTGTGGATGACATCATGAGTGCGTGTGTTCAAGTTTCTTAAGTTGACCACAAGAACATCTGCATCCTGACAGACACAGAGTGAAACAACTGTCACGTAACGTTGTCACAGTGGAAGCCAACTGTTAAAACCCCAGAAGGAAGGCAGTTTAGAATATTCCACACTCCAGCGTTTGATACAGAGACAGAGAGTTTGAGACAGACACAGAAGACATCTGATGTTGACTGTAACAGTTTATTCAGTGATGGAGTGTCACTACACTGATAACTCTATCCAAAATGAAAATGGCATCTCTCAGATCTACGTACATATTTACAACAAAGTGCTTTGATTTCTATCCACATACCTGCTGTCAGAACAGCTGAATGTACCACACTACAAAAAGCATACATATACATGATAAAGCAATGCTAATTATTGGTCAAACGCGATACTAAGATGAACGAGATGGTTAGCTGTTGAACCATTTTGCACACAGATTAAATGAGCTTTATCGAATTGCAATACAGCAAATGACTGATTGATAGAAACACATCATGTTTGTTATGTACCAATCCATAAAGAATAGTACAGGAATGACAGTCTACACAGCAGAGGGGGTTTCCAATATGACAATATTAGCAATACGTTTTGTTAGCATAGTGATGCATATTTCTAAATGACTTTTTCCACCATTTTCCCCTGGTTTTCAATACAAGTGTTGCATGGGAGGCTATACGAGGAGCAATTACTCCCATTTTAGAGACATTTACTATTTGTACATGCATACCTATTATCAATGCAATGTCAAGAATTGTGGTTCTACTTATCGACCAATTACATTTATCAACACAGATCTTAAGATGTATGCCAATATATATCTATATACTGATGAATAGGGGTGAGCCTTATAGATTTGATTAGACAGTTTGTTCAGACTAGTACACTCTGGAGTGTACTGCTGGATGCAATGCATTTGTAACACATTAAAATATATTTAAACACCCCCATTATCCCCTGTTTTACAATAACGTTGAAGAATCAAAGTTCAACACAAGCATATTTTCAGCTAAACAAGATTCAGTTTGTTTCATGTCGCAGAAGTAGGTTTTGTTACAATTTGCCATAACTAAGACCAAAAACGTGCTGGTGAATAGACTACAAATCATATTTGACATTGTAAACACATCAAAATAACCCTTGCTGCGAGGATGAAAACGGAGGAAACATTCTGTATTCAGCTCAGACTACAATACTGTAAAACCTTGTAAACAATATGTACTTGTATGTGAGGCATCATGGTCATATTTTGGCTACTTCTGTGTGCAGCAGGCCGGGTCTCCCAGTGCTGCTGTTGTGTTGTCAGGTCGGTGTGGTTTAAAGGAATGGTAAGTTAAGTCCTACTAGGACCCTGAGGTTGAGAGTGGTCCCTGTGGACTCCTATAGCCCTGGACTAGTCCTGCTGGGGGCCCCTGGTCACTGTGGTGGCAGCCACATGCAAGACGCTGTAGCTGGAGACAGACAGTCAGACAGTCATGCTCAGTATGGCGGGGGCTGCTATGCCCCACTTGTGATGTGAGGGGGAAGGGTGGGGTGGGGGTGGGGTGGGGGGGTGGGGTGGGGGGGTGGGGGGGGGGTGGTAGGAGAGGGAGGCCGACCGCTTGATGAAATTTGCATTGTCCTTGTATTTCTGTCTCAGGGAATGCTATTCATCAAAGGCCGGCCCAGAGTAGGAGGTGCACACCAGATGGGTGTTTTTACCCAGCTTAATTTCTCCACAGCTTTTTGCATTTATCACTCTGACACTAATTTGCCGGAGCCCATCTGTGAGTTGTCTAGGCCGGTTTCTAGCTCTCTTTCTAAAATATGAAATAAATAAATAAAATGAGCCTAGAAGTATTCTAATAAAAAACACAAGTATTAAATAAATAATCGGAAATGCTGGTTAGGTTTCTGTCAAGGGTGTCCCTTTCCAACCTTTAGCTTTTTTTAAAACATTTTTTATGTAATTAAATAAATATTTTATTTACACTTAAATGCACCTGAATGATTGATACATACTGTACTTTCAAACATTACATCTTTGAAAAGGTATAACTCAGCAGTATCAATTTTTTTTGCTGGTACATATTTTTTTCAGATGCATGATCTAATATACAGCACAATAGAATGACTAAAACTCATAGGAGCAGTTCCACAGTGAGCTGTTACCTTAGTCCTGAGTCCAGTTTTAGACTGCTGGTGTTGAATTCAGAATTGGTTCCATTACACTGTACGGTACTGTAGGTTTGTTGAGTGATAATATTATAACCAGACAGAACATGGGATATATTGTACTGTATCATGTACATAATCAAGAGGTGAAATACCCATTCAACTGGTGAGTCAAGACATTTTTGTTGAATCTGTATTTGTAATTTCACCTGTTTCATCCCTGAATACTGATTTGTTCAGGAATGGTTTGCCGTACTTTGTCTATGTAAACCAATAGCGGTGTGTATGAACAGTACAGAATACTGCCGATCACTTTTTTAATACTAGGACACATGCAGTATGTCTAAAACCTCGATTGCAGTTCACTTTTAGATGGAGGTTGGATGTTGTTGTTTCTGGATTCTTTCCCATTCAAATGGTATCCTTCCAATATTTTTAAAGGAACTCCTACTTATATGTAACAGAAAAAAATGAATCAGTGTTGTTGTATGGATTCTTAAAGGCCTCTGTTCGTAGTAGAACCATCTCTCTTTTTTTTCTTTTTCTTTTTTTTACCTTCATCTATCTTCTCCTACCATTGATATCTACGAAGGAAGCCACCTTCCAGTTCAGAAACAAGTTACCTGATTTAATTTTCGTTCATTTTTTTGCTAATGAAGACATTGTACTGTAAAGGTTATGGTGCAGTTCTCTCATCACAAGGAACTGAAAACACTGTCGCTCATAAACAAGCATTGGTTCATCAGGCGTTTCCTGGGGGGAGGGACTGAGGAGGAACACAACACAAAACCCAATCCTGTTCTCGTCATGATCCCTATACATCACAGTCATTAAGACACAACCCTAAACAGTGCATCTTGGTCTGAAAACAAACTCCCAGTGTATCCCCCATGGTCCCATCACATATCTCCTGTCTCCTGCCTCTCCATGGCCTGCTCCAGAGACACACTGAAATGCGTGGGGCAGCCTCTGTTAAAGGATCCTGACTGGCTCTGACAAGGTCGGTCTGACGAGGGATTAGCATCAGTTTATATAAGATAAGAACTGCAGGAAGGGTTTTGGTGCTGCTTTCTGGCTGGCTCTTCGGCAGCTGCTGGTGGAGAGTAAGTAAATAACTCTGGTCCTTTTCACCACAGTACCAAAGCCAGGCGATGTAATTAATGAGGATAGAGGGATAAAAAGAAGAAAGGTCACATGTTGGGATGGAGAGAGAAGGGGGGGGGTCCGTCTCACTCTCTCACTCTGTCACCTCGTTCCCCCGACGGTTGTTTGTAAGAGAGATAGAAGAGGAGAGGAGAGGTGGCGTGCATCTCATCCCCAGATCAGGGCAGATGAATGAGGCAGGGGCAGAAGGACCTCTAGACAAAACGATCCCTGAGAGAGTCAATGGAGGGACAGCTGGCAGACAGATTCTCCTCCATTCACCGCTGAATCGGCCCTGATCAGGCAGCTGCAGCCAGACTGCAGACATGACATGCATTTTACTGAGCTGGTGGGTGTGTGGATGGCCGTGTCCTCATCTCCCCCTGAATACACTACCCCCCTCTCCACTCCCCCGGCTGGCAGACGCTTGCTCAATAGAGCTCAAACACACACACACACACACTCACTCACACATACACACACTCCGACCCCGGCACAAAGGCTGCTGCCTGCACGGACAGATGTACAGCTCCCTGAAAGAAAAGCTTCTCCTCACCCCCCATCACCGACCCCCTGGCCCCTCTTTCACTTCCCCTCTCTCCCTTCCTGTTCCCCCTCCACTACTCAGCCCCACACTCTAACCACCAAACCACCGCTACGGTCAGCCTCAACTGTCTGGAATGAATCAGGCACACACACAAGGCTTGTGTTTACGTAATACTCCATGTCTTGGAGTCTGCAGTATTAGCGAGGCGATGAAAGTGCTGTTGTCTAATTACAGATTATGAAATAAATTATGGACGGCTCCTTGGCACTTGTCTGCAGCAGATTTCTCTCTTGGCGAGAGCCTCTACTTTAACTGATGCTACTGTAAAAGCCTGATGACAAGTGCTGCAGATTCCTATTAGCTGAAACATAAGGACTATGCCTCACATGATCTCCCTTTTTACCCTTTGATATTTAGAGATCATTTGTTGATAACATGAATAAATCCGGAATGAGGCTACTTTGTGAATTTGAAAATGTGAATCTGCAGTTGTTGCCTTGATTCTGGTTGATTATGTCAAAACATTTCTGTAATGGTGCTTCATATACAACAAATGCATGTGAAAGACATGGCAATGCTCCATGGTCCTGTTAATACTGAAAACAATAAATACTGAATAGGTTTACTGTTGAAAGCACTCTTATCCCTCTACTAGGAACATATCTGTCCAGAGTCTGCTCTGCTGTTTGTACCTGGTCTCCTGTTCGGTGCCTGAATATTTTAACTTTGATAAAAGGCTTGGAGTGAGAAACCTTTCACTGTTTGTACACCAGACCATCAGGATGTGGCATACTGGGAAAAGAAAAGCAATAGCACTTACGGACTTGATTGAGAGAACACAAAAAGGAAGTGTCCAAGCTCGGGGTGGGGAAAAATAAATAATATAAGCAAAAAACCATAGGCTTTTATGAATGAAGATCAGTAGATCTTGAACACCAGGTCAGAGATACTGGGCACCAGCAAGTCCCCGGATATCATCTCATTCACTTCTGGGGTGCAGTAGTCAGGGAAATCGAAGTGGGATCCTGAGTTGGTGTGAAACGCAGCATCAAAGTCTTTGTCCAGAGTGGCGCAATCCATAGGCATGCTGTCGAAGTTGGCGTTGGAGATGATATGCAAGATTTCCTCATCCAGCTCCTCGTCGGAGGAGGCCGACGACACGAATGAGGAGGAGCTGGTGGAGGTGGGGGTGGAGGAGCGGCCGGTGGAGGAGAGGGGCGTACGGGACTCCGATGAAGAGGATACCCTGGGGGACGACTCTGGGAGGCTCTGCTGTACAGGAGACCCAGAGGAGAGGCCCACAGGGAGGGTGGAGGTGGGCTGGTGGGAGGTGGTGGTGGGCAATTTGACTCTGAGCTGGGCTGTGAGATGAGGTTGCTGCTGCCCAGGGGTCATGGCAGCCTGCTGGTGGTGGAAGACGCCCAAGGCTGGCCTCTGCCCTCCTGGCTGGCTTGCTCCCTGACTGGCCATCTCTACATCCACTGTGTCGTCATCGCTGATGCCCTCGTCGTAACCTTTGAACTTATTGCCGTGGAAGCTGGCTCTGTGTTTGGAGGAAGGCGTTCGGACCTTGAGCCCTTTGCTGGTGGCTGTGGAGGTTGCGGAAGCGGAACCGGATGCGCGACCACCCGTGTGGGACTTGCCTGTCTTCAGGGGGACCTTTTCCCCGACCCGCACGGGCATGGAGCTCTTGCTCTTCTTCCGGGGCCGGTACTTGTAGTCGGGGTAGTCGGCCATGTGCTTTAGCCGAAGTCTCTCCGCTTCTTTGATGAAGGGGATCTTCTCGTAGTCGGGGAGGAGTTTCCAGCGCTTGCCTAGGCGTTTGGAGATCTCTGCGTTATGCATATCTGGCCACTGCTCCATGATCTTCCGTCTCTCGATTTGCGACCAGACCATGAATGCATTCATGGGCCGCTTGATGTGACCCGTGGGAGTCTTGCACCAGTTGGGGTCTTTGTTGGAGGGCGACGGTCCAAAAACCTCCTCCCCTTCATCTGCTCCCAGTCCTACGAAAACCTCTTGGCTCAAATCACTGTCCATAACTGCTAAGTATTTGTGTCCCCTTTGCTGTACCATGATGGAGGATGATGCTCTACTCAGACTGACGGCTGGAGTCATCCATAATCACACAGACACTCTAAGTTGTTACTGCAACGTTTCCTCTTCCTGTACCACCAAAGGAAAAAGACAAGCCATAAGTATCACCATCAAGGGTATCGCTCAGCTGACAGCATGACTGTAAATGTCACATAAATCTACACTTGTGTTTTTCCTTTCATTTTCAATTGTTACATACAGTATGGTCAGTACAATATGTAACGCGAAGGCTGCGTTTAGACAGGCAGCCCAGTTCGGATCTTTTTTCACTAATTGGTCTTTTGACCAATCACATCAGATATTTTTCAGAGCTGATCTGATTGGTCAAAAGTGGTCTGCCTGTCTAAACGCAGCCTTAGATTTAAAAAAAAGATGCCCATAACCCATCTGCTTTTAGAGGTGCAAACTAACACATCCTATACAATTCCCAGAGCACAAAAAACATCTCCAACATTACTCACAAGTTAATGAATAACACCACTACCATCACTGGCTGGAAATGTGACCACTAGGACAAACACTAAAACACTCACCAGAAATTCTGTAGGACTCTGCTTCAGTACCCTTGCCTCAGGACCTAGATGCTGAGTGTCTGAAAAGAAGCCGGCTCCCTCTCCATATGTAGAGAATGGGCTGGTTCTGATGATGCAGTGTTGAGCTGAACCAGGTGGGCTTGCTGTGGAGCAGAGAGGAAATTATTGCTAGAGTTGAACGTCTGGCTGTTTCTACAGTACCAAGCTGTCCCAGGCTGGCTACATGCAGACTCTCTTTGAGTCTCTGTCTCTGTCTCTGTCTGTCTGTTTGTCTCTCTCTCTCTGTCTCTCTCTCTCTCTCTCTACTCTCGTTCCTTGTCTACTGTTCTCTCTAACCTATTCCCTCTTTGTAGGGACTGCCCCCCTGTCTGCTACTCTATAAACCTCCCAGTAGACAGCTCAACCTCCTCTGGCACAAACTCCTCCCCCTCCACCCACCACTCCATGCAGCGGCTCAGTGTGTGTGTCTGTGTGTGTGTGTGTCTGTGTGTGTAAGAGCAGAAAGTCTCCATACAGTGAGGCACAGGCACAGTGACAGAACAGGGAAACTGAGCGAGGGAGTAGAAATGTTAAACGAGGGGGCGTTAAATGTTTAAAATGTTAAGTGCAGTTTTAAAGAAGCTTGGAGTGTATCCTGCAAGACGGTGTCTGTCTGCATGTTTAAATCACAGTTACATAACTGAGAAGTGCTCTGTGTTATGAATCTGTTGACCAGTAAACTGTGTGGGTTATAGAAGTGTGCATGTTGAATCGTGCCTACACACTATCAGCGTTAAAAGGTAAAAGTTCAGTTTAAAGTCAAGCTGTATATTTGCAGTATGTTTCCCTGTCAAAATGTATAGTGACTGCAACATGTCTGCAAAATACAATAAATTAATTAATTGTATCATAAATAGATAAGTTGATAAATTGATATGCGAAGCAGAAATAGATAAAGGAAGTAATGAATTGATTTATAAAGACAGACCAGACCTTTTCCACAGATACTGCTGCAGGTGATATTTTCCTTCTCAGCATTTCTGAGAACCCATACATTTGATGGGCTTTCATATAAAGCATTCCAGTTCATGTGTAGCCTATAGGGGATACGAGAGAAGCTGTGATGCAGAATCTATGGATTTGAATGTCAAGTTTGAAGTGGAATGAAAAAATGAGCATGATGTCCTAGTCTGACATTAGCTATGTCATTATTGCTAGCCTGGAAAAGGGTCCATTAAAATGAACTATCATTATGTGAGTGGGCAGAACCATTAAAGTTCTGTGCAGAGTGTGTCTGGTCATTCTGACAGACAGAGCTAGTGCATCAATACACCAATTGAGAAATCCCCAAACAGCATTTAGTAGACATCCATTCCAAATATGATATATATACAGTCTTGGTGTAATACATACTGCTGGTTAGCAGTCTGACAACTGAACTGCAACCTTGCACTTTCTTGGATGTTCCAATATTTTTGGGCTTTAATCCAAACCCCTCTTGTGTCATATATACTGTATGTATCTTTTTTTGCTGTGTTAAGTATACTTATTATAAAGCGGCAAAATGGAACAAATGCACGGTGGTATGTCTAAATCGCTCTCTCTCTATTATTGCTTGTTCATCGTCTGCTTCCACAAGCACATTGCATTAGACTCCGGGCCAGCGCAGTGTCTGGATGTCAGACATATTCACTTTGACAAATACTACTGACGTTAGCCCTGGCACGGCCGCACACAAAATGACAACAACCCAATCAGTGGGCGACCTACTTCAGGCCCTGCCGAAATCCCTGAGCAGACACGTCTGGCGATTATTGCTGTAGTGGAGGCTGGAGGATTGGACCCCCTCTCTCTCTACCCCCACCCCCCACCCCCCTCTCACATGGGGCAGGCCTGGTGGAGCTGTCTGCCAGATAAGGGCTGGGAAAGAAGGGGTCCTGGGGGGCTTGGGGTGCATCAGGGGTGTGTGTTGGCCCCCCCTCACCATTCTACCCACAGATAGATCATTTTTCAGGGATTAGAGGTCTGCTAGAGAACTGCACAGCGAGAGATCCTCTGCTCTCATTTCAGACTAAAGAGGGTCTAACCCCCCCCCCGGGTTAAAAAGTAGAGTAATCTTTGGTCTTTTGCTGCTTTATATAATATGTTTTTTAATGAAAAAAAAAATGTCTTATCATATCACACATGGCTATTGGTCACATGCAGTGAGCATTTTGATACCCACCAACCATCATGAAACCAAATTTGTAAATACAAGTCAATATCCACTGGAAATGAATCATAAATGTATGATTATTTGTTGAAATGTGTCTTTTCAAAAATATATGACCCTCTAACCTGTGTCCTCATTTCTTCAGACTCCTGAACCATTTAATGTCATTCATGTGTCCTTTTCCTTTTTTTCCAAAGTGGATGTACCTTTTAGATGCTGTTCACTCTCAGCTGTGCATTCATTTGTTGTTGGCATTGCTCCCTCAGTGGTGCAAATGTATGCTACATTTTCTTCATGAGTGGTTTAATGAACACACAGACACTGTGCATTTATGCATCAGCGTGCTTTCGCCATGCCACAAGACACATGTAACCTTTCTCTTATGAATTCATTAATTTGCACCTTTTTTTCACATTTCCTTTGCAAATGTTTTATTCTTAGCCACTCTTTAAATTAAAGCTTTGGTGAATAGTCAGTTTGGTTAGCTTGGCTTGCCCACTGCTTTCCATTCTGAAAAACACCCGCTGTGCTATTGGCATGTTGCCTGCATTGCCCTTGTAAACCTGGCAGCGTGAATCATATTGTAACAACACCGCTGTCAAAGGAATGTCAGGTCGTGAGCTGCTTATGTGAAGAGCCCTGATTCTTGGCCAAATCTGTTTGGGGTGAGATGGTGTTTTTCCCTTGCGAAAAGGTCAAAGGGCACTCTCTGGCTGGACGAGGAGGGGGACAAGAAGGGGGGCGGATTACCTCCAACATGTGCACAGGCAGACAGCTGAGAGGTTCAAGATTTCGGCCCTTCCCCTCCCCTCCCCTCATCCTCTGACCTTTGACCCCACTGTCCAACGAAGCAAAGCGAAGCAGGAGAAACGAATGTGAACCGCCCCATCTCCCAGACTCTGACCCCTGACCTCTTTAAGACAGCTACCCTCCCCCTCTCTCTGCTCATCCTCCTGTTCATTTATCAGAATAGAAACACAACCCCTACGCTCCATCTGAGATGCTAGAGGTGGAGAGAGGGGACAGCCTATATTAACACATCCTGGTCCAGTCACAAACACTTTTACTGGGCATGCAGTTCCTTGTCTCACTGCTCTCACTCATCACGCCCAGCCACCATTACAAGCACTCAGCAGCACATCTAATAAATGAGGCCGCAATAACATTTTATTGGCAAGAGATGACAATGCAGTTTATATTCCTTTAGCTATATCCATTCTGTTACTGTATTATCAAATGTCTTGTGGTGGCCTCCACAATGGCTTATGTAGCCTACGAAAGGGCAATTACATCATGAACCAACTCCATGTGAAAGGCTGGGAGGACTGCTAACGGGGAAGCTGAGGAACTCACAACAAGGATGGCCTCTCTACTATTTCAAATTAGGGATTCTTGTTTCAATGTTGTCGTTTACCTTCATGATGTATAGAATGATGTCATAGCTCTATATGTTATGTACTGTAGGCTATAGTGCTGGAAGCGTCACTTCACACAGGAACCTGCAACGCGAGGTCATTTCAACATTTACTCTCTCCCCCTACCTTGCGCTTGAACTGGTCCGAGCCGCTGAGTGCTCTCAGGTTCTCCTCGAATGAGGGAGGAGGATTGGGCGGGTCAAGTCATTCCTCGGGGGTCAGTGTCTAAGTGGAGACGATAAAATGAAATAAATAAAATAAAACTCTGGCCATGTGGCATGGCAGTGACAGCTGAGGTTTAAAAGGGGGGCCTCGCTCAAGAGCACTTGAGACAACAGGCTCCTCCCATCCGAAGGCCAAAGTGTTCCCCATCCACCAAACTCCTTTCTTATTCATGAGACAAATACATCGTTAAAGACAAACATTTCACCTAGCTCTCCCATTAGAGCCACTAAAACAATCCATATCAATGCAGGTCTCTCTTACTCTCGCTACCATAGGCAACTCCATCTTCTGAGATACTGTACGTTCATCGACTTATTAGCCATTCATACGGTTTCAATGCTATTATCCCTTTGAGCTCTCTAACCTCCAGCCCCTCACAGGTGTGAAAGCACACACACACACACACACACTCGCACGCACGCACGCAGACAGACACACACACACTTATGATTCACCTTGGTCAGTTATTTGGCTCAAATGATGAGCTAAGAAATGGGGGTTGACACTGAGGTGACATCAATATAAATATGTATAGTTTAGGCACCTACAGTGCATTCGGAAAGTATTCAAATCCCTTGACTTTTTATGCATTTTGTTCTGTTACAGCGTTATTCTAAAATTTATTAAATTGTTTATTTCCCTCATCAATCTACACACAATATCCCATAATGACAAAGCAAATTTATTTTAAAAAAATACTGAAATATCACATGTACATAAGTATTCAGACCCTTTACTCAGTACTTTCTTGAAGCACCTTTGGCAGCGATTATAGCCTCGAGTCTTCTTGGGTATGATGCTACAGGCTTGGCACACCTGTATTTTGGGAGTTTCTCCTATTCTTCTCTGCAGATCCTCTCAAGCTCTGTCAGGTTGGATGGGGAGCATCGCTGCAAAGCTATTTTCAGGTCTCTCCAGAGATGTTCGATCGGGTTACAGTCTAGGCTCTGGCTTGGCCACTCAAAGACTTGTAACCGAAGCCACTCCTGCGTTGTCTTGGCTGTGTGCTTAGGGTCATTGTCCTGTTGGAAGGTGAATCTTCGCCCCAGTCTGAGTTCCTGAGCGCTCTGGAGAAGGTTTTCATCAAGGATCTCTCTGTACTTTGCTCCATTCATCTTTCCCCACAGCATGATGCTGCCACCACCATGCTTCACCGTAGGGATGGAGCCAGGTTTCCTCCAGATGTGACGCTTGGCATTGAGGCCAAAGAGTTCAGTTTTGGTTTCATCAGAACAGAGAATGTTATTTCTCATGGTCTGAGAGTCCTTCAGGTGCCTTTTGGTAAACTCCAAGTAGGCTGTCATGTGTCTTTTACTGAGGAGTGGCTTCCGTCTCCCATCTCCACAGAGGAACTATGAAGCTCTGTCAGAGTGAACTTTTGGTTCTTTGTCCCCTCCCTGATCAAGGCCTTTCTCCTCCGATTTCTCAGTTTGGCTGGGTGGCCAAACTTGGTGAGAGTCTTGGTGGTTCCAAACTTCTTCAATTTAAGAATGATGGAGGCCACTGTGTTCTTGGGGACCTTCAATGCAGCAGAAATATGTTGGTACCCTTCACTAGATCTGTGTCTTGACTCAATCTTGTCTTGGAGCTTACGGACAATTCCTTCGACCTCATTGCTTGATTTTTGGTTTTTGCCCTGACATGCACTGTCAACTATGGGAACTTATACAGACAGGTTTGTGCCTTTCCAAATCATGTCTACTCAATTGAATTTACCACAGGTGTACTCCAATCAAGTTGTAGAAACATCTCAAGGATGATCAATGGAAACAGGATGCACCTGAGCTCAATTTCGAGTCTCATAACAAAGGATCTGAATACTTATGTAAATAAGCTATGTTCTGTTTTTTATTTGTAATAAATTTGCTAACATTTCTAAAAACCTGTTTTTGCTTTGTCATTATGGGGTATTGTTTGTAGATTTATGAGAATAAAGAAATATTTAATCAATTTTATAATAAGGGTGTGACGTAACAAAATGTGGATAAAGGGAAGGGGTCTGAATACTTTTCCGAATGCACTGTATCCCTTAATAACAAATCACAGTCCTTGCTTTGTCATTGTCACTGGAGGGCAGACTGTATTGAAATGGGATTTGGGAGCGAAGGGTACGACAGTATGCTCTCACCGTGCCAAGAAGGCTCACAACTCTACCAGCATTAGCTTAACAAATATTAGCATTTATAACATGTTTTTTTGTATTATCTCCCACTATCTAAGTATTTAAGTAAAGGCATCTGTTTGTCATTAAAGTCAATAGAGGCTTTTGTGGGGGATATCAAACCCCTCATAGAGACACATTAGATCTCAGCATTACGCTTTACTATGCGGTGAGACTTAACGGCTGCCTGCTGATTTTGGGGGATCTATGTCCCCTTTGCTGAGGCGGAATAAACAGATAGTTAACATTTAGGAACTCTAATCTAAGCAAAAGTTAGGGATTTGTGGTGGATTATTACGCTAAACACACTCTAGTACTTTCGGTTTGTTTTGCATGCAATGACCAAGGAACATATGGTTTGGGTGAGGCTCAGACGGCCAATAGAAGTTCATCAAAACAAAGTTCATCCTCTTAAGCGTAATAAACAACTCTGTCTGTCATTATAGAAACATGTTTTCTAGATGTTTTCTGGATATTAGCTAGAGAAAAATAAAGTAACACTCATAAGAACATTGTGTTGAATCCTCGATCTTGCACAATTTGTCACAGAGAGAATAATTCATATTGAATGGAGAATTCATTTGTTGAGAAAGAAATGGTACCCTATTCCATATGTAGCTTATTACTTTTGACCAGAGCCTATTGGCCCTACAGGGCCCCTGTCATATCTAGGGCACTACATAGGCAATAGGGTGCGATTTCAGATGCAGCCTCTGACTCACTCTCATGTTCTCTCTCCTCAGAGGCTGCTTCATCATTATTCCCATCACTGTTCAGGTCCCCTAGGAAACTAGCTTCTAGGGGGAAATGAGGCCATCTTTTTCCCAGCCCTGTATTTATAATCTGCCCTCCCAGGTAAAGGACAACAAAGCAGCCAATTACCTCTAATCTAGCATGACTCATGGTAACTAGCATCAGGGGATGGCCAGCCCGAGGAGTCTGTCTAGTCCTGCAGATTAAAAACAGCACAGAAGCCCCACTATACTGAGCGCGCTGCATGTAGATAGAGTAGGAATATCGTTTTTTTGTGTGTGTTTTTTAAAGTAAATATTTTGAAGTATAAAGCAGCTCTCAAACAACCACTCACATCGATTTGTGTGAGTGAAAACCCATTGGCGAATGAGAGGGAGAAGGAGAGGGAGAATGATGAAGGTGAATGATGTGATTTGGTTGACTTTGAACCCCCCTTCTGAAATGTATGCTCCGTAACGACGATTGGTGTTGGAAGTTGTTGTGACGTTTTGTCTTCTTTGCCACTGAGGGTGCCTGGTGTGTTTATGGCCAGAGAAGCAGTGATATCACATTGTGTTGACACTCCCACTCACTGGCACTGGATTGTTACGCCGCGCTCAGTTTCATAAATATGTGTGTGTGTATATACTGTACAATGTGTGTGCTCATGTGTGTCTGCATGTGTACATGTATACTCCCCATCCCCATCTTCACCGCCTCAGTCGGGCGGAACTCAGTTCTGCTCTGCTTTGCTTTGCAGTTCCTGTGCAAGGAGCAGGAGGAGTGGAGAGGAGCCCTGCGAGCGCCGGAGGTCACAATCCTGTACCAATTACTGTCTGCCTGCCAGGCAACACCAGCCCAGGGTTTAATATTCCTTCCCCTCCATTTTGATCTTGGCAGTAGGGGTATGCCAGCATGATCAACCCCCCCCCCCCCCACGGTGGGACCTGCCTCCCCTGTATCGCCCTCAGTTTTGATCTCTCTCCAAGGCTGGGCTGAGCCCCAGCTGTGCCCTGCATGCCAACAGGGAGGCCCGTGGATGGAAGCTGCTCTGCTCCCACTCGGTTCGCTCTGCCTGCCTGCCTCGTTCTTCAGCATCTGCCAGTTTAAAGGGCCTCTCCTTCACTAACGAGTTGATAGACTCCCTGTAACCTCTGGCACAGTGAATGCTAATGCGCCCCGGCTCATGCTGTTGTGTTCTGGGACCTCTACCGTGTGAGGAGAGGCTGTATTGTTAGTGTTTGGCGCTGGAAGGAAGCGGGAGAGAGGAGTGCAGAGTGAATGTGAATTGCTAAGGCCAGGTGAGACGATTTCTGATTGGTGGTGACTTTTCACTGTCATAGGCTGAAAGTGAAGGTGTCTGTTAAGAGCAAGGAAATAACTAGATACCTTTATTGCATGGCATTGTACAGTAAATTGTGCATTCCCTTTATTTGTGGCCAACCTTTATTTTCACTTCAGTGATTTCTACCATTGGCTTTAAAACCAGCCTTCTGTCCTCCTTTTCTGCCTCCAGTTATACCTACTTTACTAGTTCTCATCTGTGAAACTTACAGCCTGCCAATATACTGTTCTTAAGCAGGAGGAACGACTACTCTTGCATTTCCTTTCAAGTCAGCAACTATTATGACAGCTATGACATCTAGTGAGATAGAAGCAAAATGCTTGAAAGAAGACCCCATTACCAGTGTGTATCATTCACAATAACTAGGGCCGGGCTGGCCCAAACCATGATCTCATACAACCGGATATGATTGGGGTCTTTCTAGGACACCTCTCCTACATACACCTCACCAGCATTCAATCACTCCTGTAGGTAAAACAGATCAGTATGTCTTCTATCTCTCACTCAGGTGCTAGAAGAGCTCTTCCTCCTCTCTGTATTTCAGCGCTGCATTGGGGGAATCAGCCTTGACAGCTCCGCCAGTAAAATCACACCGGCTCCCATCAGACACCATTACATCGGAAAATGACAGACACGAGGTAAATGAGTGGCGATTTACTGCCATTTAAATGCAAGACAGAGCCTGGGAGGCTTGGCGGCGGCTGCAGACCCTTCCATCTCTGTGTGACTTTGCTACGAAGGGGCCATACATTTCCAGCAGACAGACCCCCGCAGGGACACCTCTCAGCAGCTCTGTGCTGTAGCCAGATAATGATTATTACCTCTGACTGAGAGTGATGGACATGAGGAGACAGAGAAAGAGAGAGAGAGATAGACAGAGGGGGAGAGAGAGGGGAAGAGTGAGAAAGGAGAAAAAGA